>NC_045549.1:33989779-34289779 GCF_009769535.1 Thamnophis elegans | reverse complement strand
TATGTATTGTCTTATGTCTTTTGTCTCTGTACCCCCCTCCCCGTGTTTTGTAAGCCGCCCTGAGTCCCCTCAGGGAAAAGGGCGGCCTATAAATTATAATAAACACTATATAAACACTATACTGTGTAATTTGTCTTTTAAGCATATTATAAAATGCATGGACAGTTTCTTCTGATAAATGTTGGAAATAGGCTGAAGAAGAAATAACTGCTAAGAAGCAAATGTGATAAAATTGAAATCCACTATATGGATGAGATATGAATTAATTCATATCTCATCCAAGAAACAGGTTTTAATTTTATGACATTTGGATGAAAAATATGATTCCAAATCAAATATTGTACTATACTCAAATATTAAGTGTTGGATTTATTGATCTTCTACAGCTTTTGATTTAATATCACATGATGAATTATGGCAAAACTACTGAATTTTACACTTGACTTCTATCTGCTTCTTTAATTTTTAAGATCTATGAAACACATATCTTTAAGTCCAATGCAATCAGAGAAGGTCTAGCATTCAGAGCAGAATTGCATTTCACATTACTATCCTGTAACTATTACATTTGTTCTATTGTCTCACATTAGATTGTTTAAATTATCTTAACATGATTCTCATATAGTCAATTAGACCAAATTAACTGCTTCACCCTTTCTATTAACTTCCAGTGTTCAGTATCATGATGTATATTTTATATACAATACTTAGTGCACAAAGGGCTGCAGCTATCATTTATTTTTGTTTGATTGTTTGTTTAGTGTACAGGTGTTCAATTTATATTTGTAGCAATCAACGTTTGCATCTTGAACTCAACTATATAATCACAGAGAGGGTCTTTATTTAAAAAAATACATACCTGGATCAACTCAATCAATGTTTAAGTGTTAAGATCTCTCATTTCATCTAGAAATGACTTATCACATTAATATGGAATTAAATAGC
The DNA here is from genome assembly GCF_009769535.1 of Thamnophis elegans. Classification (NCBI taxonomy): domain Eukaryota; kingdom Metazoa; phylum Chordata; class Lepidosauria; order Squamata; family Natricidae; genus Thamnophis; species Thamnophis elegans. The sequence goes on along the minus strand of NC_045549.1, from coordinate 34,288,834 downwards.
ATTTGATCTACCGACCCTCCCCAGTAATAAGTCCGCCCCTAATTTTGGGGGGGGGGTTGGATTAATATTACCCCTACTCCAAAAATAAGCCTGGAAGGATGGGCATGGCCAGCACAAGTGGTGGTGCGAGCACGCGATGGGCGCAACTGTCCGCCTGCAGCTGACTCCTTGGGACAGTGCAAATACTGCTTTTGCCCTTCTCTTTCTGGGCGCAGTGCTTCTGCTTGTTGGGCTGCTTCCCCAAAGCCAGCAGCTCCGCCACCAGCTGCTTTGCTTTTCCCCTTTTTTTGGGAGGCTCATGGAAGGCTTTTTGGCAAGTGGGAGAAAAATGGAGAAGGAAAGGGATTTTCTTGCCTGTCATCCATTCCTCAGCTCAGCATGGACTGAAGGTTCAGAATGGAGGCTTAGAATGGAGTCTGGCCTGTTGAATCTCAAAAAAGGTAAGATCAACTCAAAAATAAACCCAAATGCTTATTTTCAAGTCTAAAAGAAATAAGACTCGGTTTTATTTTCTAAGGACACATGGTAATCAATGAGTAAGATATTTTTGAAAATTAGATGGCTGAAATTAATATTTTATTAAAAGGATTTAACCCACATGCTTATATAAAATAAATTTTCTTCCTTTTGCAAGTGTATGATAGAAAAGAAATATAACTTTGTTAAGTACTCTAACTAACCATTGTGATTCATAGTCAGAATAAAGTATAATTCAAAATTCTTCACAGGTCATTAATTTAATTAGAGCACAACAAGGAGTACCAGTCTATTTGGGTGACAGATTTATAGTAAATACTGAAATTTAAATACTGAAATATTTTCTATGTTGAAATGTTGTAGAATGGTGATGTTATTAATATGCTTTTGTTTGATTCATTCTGCTTTTTCAAGGAAGATATAAGAAGTTACCAATATTTTGAGATGTTATGGCTGTATATTTTTTAGAGTATATACTCTTTTTTGACAGGATAGCAAGGTGAGATCAACTGATTTTATACTGCACACCTTGTATGTGACTTATATAATGAAATGCTTTTAAGTTTCTTGTGAATGTATATGATATCGCTAGATATTAGAATTATCACTAACATTTTTGAAAATGTGCGTATTTTCTATTGCTATTTATGTCTGTATAGTACATTATTTATTTTGGAAGTTTATATACTTCCAAATTTGATTTGATTTTGAAAAATAATAAAAGGTGAAACAAGTTAGTTAGTTGAATACATACTTGATAAAATGTTGAGGCAGACATTCCTGGTGCTTGACAAAATCTGTCAGAAAGGCTAGAAGATTAGTGAAATCTACTCGCCCATGATACTCTGCTTTTCAGCCATGTAGGAATATATGGCATAGCGAGAAGAGATTTCAAAATATCTCTGGAAACAACAAGAACTTAAATTAATCTGTCATTCCAGCACACAAGAAAACAAAATCCCAACAGTAAAACAGTAGCTATGCAAAGGTTGTTCCAGGGTTCCTTAAAATGGCCCATGTTACTTGCATAAAGGATTCTTGGAACAGATAGAACAGAATGACAGAATTGGAAGAGAGTGTCTTTCTAGTCCAACCCTCTGTTCAGCCAATACCATTTCAGACAAATGGGGGTCCAATCTCTTCTGAAAAACTTCCAGTGTTGGAGATTTATAACTTCTGGAGGTAAGTTGTTCCACTGATTAATTGTTCTAACCGTCAGAACATTTCTCTTTAGTTTCAGGCTGCTTCTCTCCTTCATTAGTTTTAATCATTGCTTCTGGTCCTGCCTTCAGGTGCTTTGGAGAATAGCTTGATGCCTCTTCTTTGTGACTCCTGAGATATTGGAACACCGCTATTATGTCATGCCTAAATCTTGTTTTCCTTAAATTAGACATACTCAATTCCAAAGACCATTCTTTATATGTTTTAGCCTCCCATGTCCTAATCATCATTGTTTCTGTTCTCTTTCTAGGGTCTCATTATCGTTTTTACATCATGGTAACCAAAACAGAAATACACCATTCCAAGTTGGCCTTACTAAGGCGGTTATAAAATGATATTAACACATGATCTTGATTCTATCCCTCTGTTAAGGTAGCTTAGACTGTGTTGACTTTTTTGGCAGCTACAGTACTCTGCTGGCTTATATTTAAGTGAGTGTCCACTAGATTCAAAATCCTTTCATAGTTACTACTATGCAGCCAGGTGCCACTTATACGATACCTGTGCATTTGGTTTTTCTTGCCTAAATGTGGTACCTTCCTTTTACCATTGAATTTATTTTTAGTTAAATAGCACCCATAGCAATAGCAATAGCAGTTAGACTTATATACCACTTCATAGGGCTTTCAGCCCTCTCTAAGCGGTTTACAGATTCAGCATATTGCCCCCAACAACAATCTGGTCCTCATTTTACCCACCTTGGAAGGAGGAAGGCTGAGTCAACCCTAAGCTGTGAGATTTGAACAGCTGAACTGCAGAACTACAGTCAGTGAAGTAGCCTGCAATGCTGCATTTAATCACTGCACCACCCAATGTTCAGATCATTCTGTATCTTATATCCTGTCTTCTGGAACGTTGGCTATTCCTGCCAACTTAGTGTTGTCTGAAAATTTGATGAGTTTCCCATATAGTCCCTTATCCAAATCATTGATGAGAGTACTGGGCCTAAAACCAGAGCTTTTGTGGTACCCCACTGCATACTTTTCGTCATGTACATGTGGTTCCATTGAGGACTACACAGTGAGTGGCCCTTGACCAGGCAGTTTATGAATCTATCTGGTGGGTGATGCTGTCTAACCCCCATTTTCTATCTTATCAAGTAGTAAGTTGTGGTCTACTTTATCAATGCTTTACTGAAGCCCAAATAAATTATATCCACAGCATTTCTCTGGTCCACGTATTTTGTCACGTTGTCAAAGAATGTAATAAGATTTATCTGCATGAACTGTTTTTGACAACTCATGTTGGCTTTTCGTTATTTGCTTCTAGGTGTTTGATTCATTGTTTGATTATCTTTTCCAGAATCTTCCCAGGTATTGAAGTCAGGATGAAAGGTCTGCTGTTTCCTGGATCCCCCCCTCTTTTGGCAATGGGAACTACATCGTTTGTCCTTTTGTAAAAACAAATTCAAAGAATGGGTTAAGCAGTTCTGCTTTCTTCCTGTTGCTTGTCAACTTCTTGTCACTTTCTCTCATTAATGGACCAATCATTTCCTTCACTTTTTCTTGTTTTTTACATATTTTCTTATTTTATATGATAGGGGATAAAATAGGATATATCTTGCAAAAACTGGAAAGGAGGCATTTGTTGGGGGACAGAATAGTGAATTCTATATGATCCTTATCGATACAACTCTATAATGCTATGGAAGTAAACACAATTATTACAATTCAGCTAGTTTCTGATCTCAGTCCCAACCAAAAAGCATCCAGATAGTTGAAACCTGCCACTGTGTTTTTATTTTGCTTTGTTCTGTTTAATTCTTCCTTTCTCTTCCCCATTCCCTTGCTCTCTCTATATAAACAACATTATATTTGGAACTTTACCTCATACTAAATGGCGAAACATCAGAGTTCTGAAGAACCATGGTGTGCAGACTAGGACAGAATCAAGAAACAATAACCAATTTTAAATGCAAGTTCTCATGTAAAATAGGATATAGATAAAATTCTAACATGAACTTGGCAGCCGATGCACCATGTTTTTGACAACTGCCAGCAAAAGGGATTTGAAATTGCTACTCTTACTAATGCTACTGTTTGAAAATCATGAATATATTTCATTTCTTAAATTCCTAAAGTTTTGCTAAGAAGTCTGAAATATAATAAATATGTTTAGAGTTCAAATTTTCTCTTTTCATTTGCCAACATCTGTCACAACTTTTCTAAGTAGAAATGGAGGGGGAGCAATAAAATGAAACAAAAGAGTTTCAAACAGCAGAAATACTTCCCCCCCTCACATTAGAGAAATTACTTTTATAAGAGAATAAATGGAGGTGGTAGAAAAAAGAGTAACATACTTATGACTTTACAGATGGCTGTTTTTCTTAATTATATAGATAACAGTTTAGAATTCCCTAATTGGTCATGCTTCACAAGTAATAGCAGTTTTCCAAGATAAACAAATGTTCATATTTTTCATACTTAATCAGAAAGTTTATGTGCAAAAAAAATGGCCACATGTATCATCTATTCTAAGCCGTCTATATTATTTTGCAATAAACTACCATCTGTAGTTTTATTTTACTGAATCTCTGGGATGACCACAGAATTTGATTATATGGCAGATGGCTTTTGGTGGATAAATTTTATTTTTCTCCCTCCAAAAAGAAGAAAAATGGCTGATACAAATTATTATTTTTATTCGTTCATTCATTACTTCCCTAAAGTAAATTTCTTTGAGCAAATGTCTATCGGTATGCACATGACTACTCACACCTTTTTTGACTTTGGCAATAGCATGCATTCTGAATGCAAGAACATCATTTGTGGGCAGCATACAAAATGTTCAGACTTTGCTTGATCTGTTGGAAGCTTCTCCAGAGAGATATAAACTTAATATTTCCCTATCATAATCTTGGCAATTATTTGTTAAGTATCAGTCTAGAAGAAGGAGAGAGTGCACTATGTCTGCCTTCTGTCATTTTTATGAGATTTCAAATTTTCATAAGGTTTTATATATGAAAATAAATAAAATTCTGTAGTTGAGATTACAGTTTTCCTCTTTTGATTAAAAGAAGACAACTTTTGATACTCTAAAAAGAAAGTCATTTTGCTATAGTATCCAACAAATTATAACTCTCTGCCATTTTTTCTAATAATTTATGAATTACATTTAAAACCAAATTCTAGTATTCCAAGTGGCAGGGATAGCTAAAAAGTGCTCTCCCATCAAATAATTCATAACAGCTTTCAGTTGGAATGCCTGCCAACCACATGATAGAATTACTCAGAAAAAAGGGTGAAAATTCTTGGACTTGCAATCTGCACATTTGGAGTACAGCTCGAAGTAGCTTCAGCTTTCTTTTTTATTTTTTAATCATATTTCCAGTGCTTATTATGCAATTACTGTAATTACATAACAAATTACCTTAAATTACTGTATGTTCTGTTCCAAAGGTGCTTTTCCAAGAGGCAAATGGACTTTCTTTGCTTTTTCTTAAAGACATTATCATCAAATAAACTTCTTCAGTTCTGATCAATCAGAACAAGAATGTACAATTATTGAAGAAAAAACATTAAAACTATGGACAGAACCAATTATGTTGAAACTAGAACACGCTTGATGTCCCCAATTCGGGTCTGAGTCTGGTGCCGAAGCCAATGATGGATGCCAGACACAAGGTGCAGGTTTTCTGATTTCTTTTATTGGAGTACTCCAAGAAAAAGGGTTCCTGGTCAAAAGGCCAAGAACCAAGAACAAAGTGATCTTTATACATTTTCACTAAAGGATAAGGCAGGACAAGGTGAAATAATGAGAAATATAGTCTAATAAACATTTTAGCAATAATTCTACAATTTGTTCTATTGGTCTATAGCTGTCCCATTCCTAAACCTTGGCTAATGAATGTTCCAGGAGTTATCCAATAGACATTTCATTTGCTGCCAGCCATCTCTATTCCTAACTTTTAGCTGAGGTCTGCAAATTGTCTATTTTTTGTTACTTTTATCAACTTTCTAACTACCCATAATTGCTACAAGCTTTACACATGCATATTTCCTGTTGATAAGCATTCTTTGTTCTTGCCAGGCAGACACCCCCCCCAATTACAATCTTCCTAATTTACTTTCAAGTGTGTGCCATGAACTTGCTTTAGCAGCCAACCCATCACACTAATGCTGAAAAACTATACTGTCTTCAAAAAGGTTGCTTTTTATTTGGAACAGTTAGGAATATTCACTATAGTTTTACCTCTCCTCTATATAAGAAATAATATATACAGCTTGTATCCCAGGTAAAATATTTAAGAGGAAATTTGAGGAAGAAGACCCTTTTCCTTTTAATTTAAATTTCCTTGGAAAGTATCGTGCAATGTGAGTGGGCTCAATCTCTTCCATAAAGAAATCAGCTATGGCAAAAAATATAAAAATGATCTGTGGCTTAATCTCTGCTTTGAGTATGTCCAGCTCCATATGGTAAATCACCCTAAGACAGAATTCCTACAAAAAAAAAAAAAACACACACACAAAAAAAACCTAAAGGCAGTATTACTTAATGCCAAATGACAAACATGTCACAGAAAACAAGTACGTCGTAGCTGTACCGGCCCTGTGGAACGATCTGTCCTCAGAGATCCGGACCCTTACCACTCTCCCGGCCTTCCGCAAAGCGATTAAGACCTGGCTGTTCCGGCAGGCCTGGGGCTGTTGATTAATATCCAGCCCCACTTGACTGAATGAATGATGTATTAATTTTAAATATTGTATTTTTTAAATTTTTTAAATGCTTTTATTTTGCTGTGAGCCGCCCAGAGTCCCAATGGGAGTGGGCGGCATACAAATTTTATTAAACTCAAACTCAAACTAAGATCCATTCCAAAAGCAATTACCCTTATCATAAATCATTTTCTAAAAAATAACTGGAGAATAGTTGGCTACTCTCACTACTTCGCACTCAAATCCTGTTTTTCCTCTTGTTTCTCATTTCAAAATTTTATAAAGGGGGGATAAAAAAAACAACACGTTCAATATTTGGGTTGATGAAGTGCTTGCATTTATGCTGTCCTCTGAAGTATTTAATTATTCATAAGACTTGGGTTAAATCCAAATTTTTGGACATCACTGTTTTTTCTGAACCCAACTGAATTTGACTTTAAATTTGGCTAATGTATTTCACAATCTTAATTTATATTATCCCTTAAGTTTTAACAATATTTTGTAGTAAATAACTACAGTAGATTAAGATAAAATTAATCATTTTTTTTCAAAGGGAACTTAATTTTGGTATTTACAGTGAGTAGTGCTAATGTTACTTGTGTATACTATTAGTCTTGCATTGAATTTCCACTGATGATATTATAATTGTGCAGAATCTATAGATGCTTTGTGACTCGACAAAAAGGAATTAAAATACTGAATAGAAAATATTGGCTTGTGCATGATTAGTAAACATAATAATTTGAAGTAGAAAAACTAGGTTTGTCTCAAAAATAATCTTCTGATTTTATTTCACTATAAATTTTCCTTGAAAAAATAGCTTTAATGTTTCTCTCATTGTCTGAAACAACTTTGGACATGTTTACATAAGCAAATTTCTCTTTTCCAACTGGCTACTAATTGCAACTACACTGAAAAAGGTAATATTAGTAGAATTATTTCATGTATTATTACTATACGGTATATCATGATTTCAAAAATTTCTGTCATTGTATTATATTACTTTGTAATGTCTAGATCTGTATTTTTATATCTATTTATTACTAAGGAATCTTACAGTTGAAGTACTCCATTGGGGGGAATCCAAATACCAAACTGTTGCAAACTAAGAGCCAAGGTGGCGCAGTGGTTAAATGCAGCACTGCAGGCTACTGCTAGATCAGCAGGTCAGCGGTTCAAATCTCACCGGCTCAGGGTTGACTCAGCCTTCCATCCTTCCGAGGTGGGTAAAATGAGGACCCAGATTGTTGGGGGCAATATGCTGACTCTCTGTAAACCGCTTAGAGAGGCCTGAAAGGCCTATGAAGCGGTATATAAGTCTACTGCTATTGCTATTGCTATTGCATCTACTAGGGAAAAGGGATGAGTCTGAGAAAAGTTGTTGCACACTTTTACTGCAAGTTCACACACTTTTCTACATGTTTTTTTAAACTTCAAAGATATACAAAATCAGAATTAAATGCCAAAGATGTATGTATTTATTATGTCACTATATTAGTATATACATGGGGAGATACATGCTGTAGAAAAACCTTTATACAGGATCAGTGGTGGTATTCAGCCAACTCTATCTGGTTCAGGTGAACCGGTAGCAGTGGCGGCGGTTAGAGGCTCCGCCCACCTGCCCAATGTCATTACATTCCATTTTTTATGCTCTACGCATACACAGAAGGTTGCATGTGCGGTCACATTGGCGAACTGGTAGTGAATACTGGTGAATACCACCCCTGCACAGGATAGGAGGAGGGACACTGAACAGAACATGGTTAAATAGACTGGCTATACATGGCCAAGGAATAAGCCAAGTGTCCGATGTATACTCTTTTCTCAAAGTATATATTGAACATGTATTGAAGAATACTGGAGTGGAAAAATACTGTATATTTTTCTATAGCTTGTATTATGCTGGAGATAGTATCTGATAGATGAAAATGTAATCTTAAGAACTAATCAACTAAATAACGCTAAAGAAAATAACAAATAAATATCCTGCAGATTAAGAGATGGTAGAAGAGCAATGAAAGTTGTGATGTATCTATACCTATACCTCAGAAGCATTCAGGAATGGTCTTTTCAGTGATACTCTATGAAAAGAATGGTCTTTTCAGTGATACTCTATTAAAAGAAAAATTGGGAATTGAGAAAACAGGATACAAAGAGTATTGACCATTGGACAATACTCCTGTGAATACCATGGATAGCTAAGAAAGAAAATCATTGAAATCAATCAAATGTTCTCATTCAAAGGACAAATGACCAGGCTCAAATTGTCATATTATGGACTCATTACAGAAAGAGAAGAAAGAGAATGCCAGCAGCAAGGTGAAAAGACTCAATTATAGCAGCAATTGGTAGACACGAAGAACTGGCGTAGGGTCAGATCATTCTGGAGAAAATCTATATGGCTGCTAAGAGTTGATGCCATATAATCAATCAATCAACTAGCTTTTAGAACTGAATCTCTGGCATGCCATTCAATTGCTTAGAGGTCTAGAAAAAGTAGTGTACGTCTAATATATGAGACTGTTATTTCCTACAAGAAAATAAAAATATATTCTAAACATTATCATTAAACATATTGCAGTTCAGACCAGGTTATCCAAGCTGAGATATTGGAAACTAACTATGTTGCTTTAATACACATGTCCACAATTAGTTCTTAAGTGACTTAGATTGCATTTGAAATTAATGATCATTGTACCTAAAATTTTGAGTAGTCTTTGATGGGGGAGATAGGGTTGCCAGGACCATCAGATAAGAGTCCTACGGGATTGGGCAGCATACAAATTTATTAAATTACTATTATTATTACTAATTTCCTTGCACTGGCTTCTGATGGATGTGAGACAGCTAGAAGAAATTGTTCATATTTGTCTTTACATTACCAGCTAATTAACATGTTTTCTCCTCTTGCTCATCCTTCAATGACCGATTCAGCAAATATTCAAACTCTCTCTCTCCCATCCTCTCAATCTTTTTCTCTCACCCCTTTTGGCTCTAGTTAGGAATGTTTTGTCAGTTATTTCAAATGCTTCCTTGTAAAATCATAGAGACTAAGTTAAAACCAATGTGTATTATGCACTGGTTCATGTTACAGCATAATCTAGTGAAAAAGGAAAAATATCTTAATGGGAAGAAAGTGATTTGGAATGTATGGGGAAAAATTAAGAAAATAATGATACAAGAAGTTTCTCAAAAAATAAACTATTTAACACAAAAGCAAGGATTTGTTAGAAAAGAAGATAAGATATCAATCTATATTTAAAACATGCTATGTTCTTTCTATCTGAGAATATTTGGCTCATTAATATGTTTAAAATAAAGCTGATTTTTTTTTAAAGAAAACCATTGCCCTGCAATTTACACTGTAGTAGTAGAAGAAAAAAAATGGATCATATTGAGATTGTTAGGAGTCCTGAACTCTGACTTAAAACATATTTGTGGGCACATATTGTAGTTTGATTTTGTTTCACAGCAGTTAAATGTGACTAAAGATGGAGGACTTCGCTATGAGTCCTTTGCAGTACCCTGGTGCAGTACTCTCACTCTGATGATTAGAATGTTAGATCTATTGTCTGAAAACTGAATATTTTGCATAACATTTTGCCAATTAAGTTGTCAATATTTATCATTTAGTTCTTCTTGGGTAGAATTCCATACTGGTAAATGGGTGACATCCTGCCATGTTAGATATCTTTTTTCGCCTGTTGAACCTGGAAAATTTAATAGCATGCATGCTGATGTATTTCTTGCCATTTGTAGAATACACCTGTTCTTTTCATAGTTCATGTATGAGTGGCCCCTTAATAGTTGAAGCAGGAAGTAATCAATATCTCACTTTAAAAATGGTTAAGAATGCATTCTTGAATGAAATAATTGTATTTTTAAAAGGCTTCCCCTTAGAAGTTGAGAATGTGATAGGAAGCAGATTAACTGAACTATTTTCAATCCCAGATTTGACCATAGGACACTGATCATGCTGGTTGATTACATTTATTGGGATTTAGATGATAATTATTAGTAGTCATTTTTATCTTTGATACTCTCAACAATATATACTTTGGGATTATCAGTGGAAGTTATGGCCCTATGCTTCAAAGAGTTATCTGCTTTCTCAATGGGCAATCAAAATGATCATTTCATTTTTTTTTTCCATTTTATTGACATTTATAGGCCGCCCTTTTCCCTAAGGGGACTCAGGGCGGCTTACATTTCATAGGAGGGGAGTGTAAGACAGGACACAAAAAAATGTGAATAAAGGAAAATAACCAATAAAACACAACATTCATTCGACATTCAGGCGGGGTGAGATTAGGATCTTATCCCCAGGCCTGATGGGATAGCCAGATCTTGAGGGCTGTGCGGAAGGTCTGGACGGTGGTGAGGGTGCGAATCTCCACGGGGAGATCGTTCCAAAGCGTCGGAGCTGCAACCGAGAAGGCTCTCCTCCGCGTAGTCGCCAGTCGGCACTGATCAGTTGACACAAATTCAGCAGACCATGTGTTAACTGACTTTACAGATCCCATGCTATGACCTTTTCTTTGGTTCTGAGTAAGCGGAATTTTACTTATAAAGACTTATGTAATTTGGCACAGCAGTGCCTTTTTAAGTTAAAATTAAATTGCCTGATATATCAGAAAAAATGTTTATAATGCCCCATTATTTGGATTTCTGGAGGTGGAAATGTATTTTTCTGTGATGGCCCCTAAATTATGCAAAAGTGTTCTGTGGGAAATTACATTTGCTCTGATTTTGTTAGCATTCCAAAATCAGGTTAAAATGGAGAATCTTTGGAAGTTTTTTAACTAGTTGAATATGTCATGGGGAATTTCAACTTGCTGTGATCTTGTTAGCATTCTAGAAGCATGCCATCTTGCTTGACCTGCTGGAGAAATCAAAGAGATAAAATGATTATCTGCTGAAAGGGAGCTTTCAGTTTTAGGCAGGGTGGGAGATTATCACTATCCAGGTGAATGGAACAAAAAAACGACAGAGAAACTATGTCCCCTCCCCTACTTTTCCTTCATTATATTTTCAAGCATGCTCTTCAGAGTTAATTGAAGATATTTCTGTCTTATGAAGCTTGAAGGAAAAATGTATTATTCAGAAGCACCAGTCCTCTGATGAAAAGCTTGTTACTATTTTAGCAACAGAGACATTTCACAGAATAAGCTAATTTATCTGTGCAATATATATGTTTTGGGAAAAAATTCTATCCAGTATATACATACATACATACATACATACATACATACATACATACATACATATATGTTGTGACTCAGCAGCAGTCTTCTGTGAGTCTTTTCGGAATGCAAGATTAACGATGCAGCTGGGGCTCGTTAGTGGAGTTTTGGAGATAAAAGGACGGATGGTGCCACACCCTGGGCTGCAGGAGTCAACGTACCTTGATCCTTGATCGTGGTTTCTTTGATGTACACTTGGAAAAGTGATTTGACTTCTGTAACCCTGATTCGTAGAGACTTTGGAAGAAGTGCTTTGCTTTCGTTTGGTTCACCTTGTGTTGCCGTAAGAGAGATTTGTTTTGTATTCTGTTATCTGGTCAGAGACTGTATTTATGTTATCTTTGGGCTCAAAGCCAGTCTGAGCTGAGAACTGATAAAGAAAGTTCCTTTTAAGTTTGTTTGCCTGCCGTTTGTTAATGAGCGGAGGAGGGAGGACAGAACAGATTGACTCCTGCCGGACAAGCCTTCATTTCCGTAATTATGGAACAATTAATGGCTGAAAATAAACAAATGGCACAACAAATCGCAATGTTGTCGGACCAAATTACGCAGTTGCAGAGAGCTGTAAGACCACCACCACCCTCAGCCAAGGAGGAGTGCCCAGTAGCCATGCCAGATAAATATTATGGGAGTCTGCCCATGTTTGCCGCATTTTCTGGGACAATGCTAGCTGTTCTGAGTTTGAGAGCAGAGGACTTTCCCACTGACCAGCAAAGGGTGGGATTTCTGAGTAGTTTGCTCTCAGGCACAGCTGCCCAGTGGGCCACAACCCTTGCTCAGTCAGTCTAGCCCCATTGTTGGATGATTCCAAGGTTTCTGTCAACATTTTCGGATGATGTTTGAGGAGCCCATCAAGGGGGGAAACAGCAACTAGGCTACTGAAGGCATTAAGGCAGGGTCGTGGATCTTTGCAGGAGTACGTAAGCAAATTCCGGCTGCTGAGTCAGGACTCAGCATGGAATGAACCAGCACTTATGGACACGGTCCAGGATGGATTGTCTGAGGCCTGCAGGATAAACTGGTGAGGGTGGACATGCGACCGACGTTTCGACGCGTTGGTCCACCCTGTGCCTCCGGATAGATTCCCGGCTGCAGAGGCGAAGGTCTCGGCTGTGTATTCCAGGAGACCACGGGCATGCCGGTTCAGCAAGGGACTGCAGTGGACTGGGAGGAGCCCATGGAGTTGGGTGCTGTCAGACCTCGAGTGTCATGGACAGAGATGGACAGACGATGTGCTGAGGGATTGTGCTTCTACTGTGGGGATCTTGGACACCTGGCAGGGAGCTTGCCCCAAGAAGAGCAGAAGGGTTGCGCGGACTGCAGCCATCCCCTCAGCAACGTACTATCATGTCAGACAACCAGCACGTTGGTCTGTGGCCGTGATACCCCGGTTCGCACAAGATAGCGTGCATTCATAGGGTGTGGAGTCCCAGGGCAGAGGCCCTGCTGAGTAAAGTAGAGAACTCTGACCCTGTGAACTCGCTTCCACCCTCGGACTGTTCTACCCATTGCATCCGGCACTGCCGTGAGCATACAGTCTCTATACGGGATGCACAGCAGGGTGATGACTGGGTGGAGCGACAAAAGGCAGAAGTGGGGCCAGCGTCCCCATGGACTTTGGAAGGGGATATTATATTAATAATATAATATTATATTATTATTATTGCAAATATTCAGTATATAAGTGAATGTACAAAATTGAAAATGAAAATGATAAAACATTTAAACACGGAAGGGATCTTTTGAAGTGTCTGGGCCGGCTCTATGTTCCCACAGGGCACATCCGTCGATGGGTGCTCACGCAGATTCATTGCGCGTCTGCGTCTAGACATTGGGGGTTTGTTTGGATGTTGCGCCTGGCCTCCTGTCAATTTTTGGTGACCCCATCTGAAAATTATGTGCGGAGGTGTGTGAAGTCATGTGCCCAGTGTCATTGGGCCAGGTCTACAAGGGGAACTCCACCGAGATTCCAGCCTTTGTCGACTCTGGGCCCCGCCGCACTGGACTTTGTCTCTTGGTGTTTCCCGCCAAGGCCAACAGTCCAGCATTCCATCCTGGTGATTCCTTTCGAAGGTTATCTCACACCTGACATTGGGGGAATATGATTGGACTGTGCACGGGGATGCAAGGGGAGGGAATGAATTATACATTATATTATTAGCTTCATGCCTAATTAACCAGACTCAGCTTAGCTTTGCAACTGTTCATTTATAATGAGTAAAAGTACACTTGATTTCATACAATGGAGTCCAGTGGTTTTCTTTCCTGATTACTGAATGAAGTGATGCTGACAATAAGCTGAGTCTCATTTTTCACCCATCCCGGAGCTAAAACCTACCAAGTGTGGTGCCCTCACATGAAGAAAAGAAATGTCTTTGCATGTAAGTGAAATGAAAGTGAGGATGGTGTTGATGTCCTTAGAGAAGAAGGCAGCCAAATGGATGGTCGGCCTACACAAATGCAATTCCCCTCTCCTGAGGAATTTTAATGACTTTATGGCAGCCATGAGAAGGAGGTTTGATGACCCATTGACCGAGAGACCCGGGCGCCTGAAATTTATGGCTCTGAAGCAGGGAAATAAATCTGTGCCAGATTACGTCCAGGAATTTCAAGAGTTGTCAGCTTATATGAGGGGGTGGTCGGAAGAGGCTTTGCTGGATCAGTTTTCTGAGGGATTGAATGAAAAAATATACCAACAGTGCATAAACAGATGCCTTCCCTGCCATGTAACTGCTTGGTAGGAACACGTGGCAGACATTGAGTTGGATTTAGCCAGGTTTCAATGCATGAAGGAGGGAGATGTGGAATCACCCCCAGCAGCCCCCCAAAAAACCCTCCGCCCCAGGAGTGAGGGGAAAAGGAGGTTTCACAGGCAAAGCCAAGCCTTTCACTTGTTTCCACTGTGGGAAGGAAGGCCATCGTGCCGTGAATTGCCGCGTGAAATTGGCTCAGACCGTCCCACCCCTCCCCCGAAGAGAGGGAAGAGCAATGAAGGCAAGAAGAGGGAAGCTGCGTTTGCTGCTGAAAATGTTCCCCAGCATCTCCAGCCGGAGGAGGAGGGAGGCATCAGCCCCAGCTCGTCTGACGAATTGGATGAGGAGGAGTCTCATCGCTGGGGTAAGTACCAGAAAGGGCCCCATGCTTATCCCATTGAAATGAGAGTGCATCTTCTGGCACGACTGATTAACTTTTAGCTCTCCTTGATTCTGGCTTTCTTGCTGTATGATAAGTCCTGAAATGGTGGAGAAACTTGGCTTAAAATTGAGGACTTTGAAAACCCGTATTGTTTTTTGCCAAATTGATGGTTTTATTGCAGGAGGTGGCCCTGCTCATTTTTCTACTGAGCCCATAGAGATGAAAATGGGGACCCATCAGGAGTTTAATAACTTTTATTATGGCACCTGGCATGGACCGGCCCCTTATTTGGGACTCCCCTGGCTTCGTAAATGGAACCCTCGCATTAACTGGAGAAAGGGTTGGTTACGTATTCGAACAAACATACCCCCTGAACGGGAGGTTGAGACTCCAGATTCTGCTGCTACTAGCCATACATTGGCAGCCAGGGGGCAGGAGAGAATCGAAGGAGAGGAGAGGATACAAAAAAAACCTGGGATCTTAGAGGAGTTTTCAGTGAAAAATCTTCTGATAAACTACCCCCCCAAAGGCCCACTGATTGCACCATTGATATTTTCCCTGGGATGAAGCTTCCAAAGCCCCAAATATATTCAATGTCCCCTAGGGAAATGGAGGAAATGAGAAAATTCATCGATAAGAATTTGTGTTTCATTGAACCGGCAAGACCTAAAGTGGCGGCTCCTGTGTTATTCAGAGAAAAGAAAGATGGCTCCCTTAGATTGTGTGTTACTTTTAAAAACTTGAACGCGATATCATCTCAGAACCTCTACCCGTTGCCACTGATGAAAGACATGCTGGCCCAATTGGGGAAGGGCCGCATCTTCATTAAGTTGGACTTAAGGAAGCGTATTATAGAGTCCGTATTAAAGAGGGAGATGAATGGAAATGGCTTTCAACTGCCCCCTTGGCTGTTTCCAATTTCGTGTGATGCCGTTTGGCCTACAGGAGGCGCCTGCGGTCTTCATGCAGCTAATTAATGAGGTTTTACATGACCATCTTTACAAGGGCGTTATCGTATATTTAGATGATATCCTTATTTACATGGAAACACGTGAGGAGCACGTAAAACTGGTTAAAACCATACTGAAGAAACTTCAGGCAGTTGAGCTTTACGCTAAATTGTCCAAGTGTGAATTCCACCAGGAGAAGGTTGACTACCTGGGCTATCGTATCTCCCATGAGGGTGTTGAGATGGACCCCACTAAAGTGAAAGCAGTCACCGAGTGGGAGGCCCTCGTACATGCAGGCAACTGCAAAAAATTTTAGGGTTTTGCTAAATTCTATCGCCAGTTCATCCCCTTATTTGCTAAGATAGCTCTTCCCATAACTAACCTTCTGAAGTCCAAAGGTGGGGGCGAAACTCAAACCTAGCAAGCCGCTGGATTGGACCATGGAATGTCAAGCTGCCTTTGAAAAGTTAAAGCGGCTTTTTGCAGAGGAACCAGTCCTCAAACACCGGACATGGACGAGCCTTTTGTGGTTCAAGCTGATGCCAGTGACGTGGCTGTGGGGGCCGTATTGCTTCAAGCCAATAGTCAAGGTAATTTACAAACCTGCGCATACACCTCTCGCAAACTAACTGACACGGAGAGACGTTGGGCCATTTGGGAGAAAGAAGCGTTTGCTGTTCGTTGGGCTTTGGCCACGTGGCGCCATTTTCTGGAAGGCGCCAAACACCCGTTTGAGGTGTGGACTGACCATAAGAATTTGGAAGCTTTGAGAACTCCCAGAAAACTTTCTCCTAAACAGATGCGCTGGGCTCAGCATTTCAATCGGTTTAATTTCACCCTGAAATACATTCCAGGGGGAAAAAACTTTATGGCTGATGCTTTATCCAGGCCTTCCTCAATACAACTGCTCTAAACTCAGTGTGGTCCAGCCTGTCATTCCCGCGACAAGCCTCGCTGCTCCAGTTGTTACTAGGAATCAAGCACGTTCTAAAGTAGAGATGTCTCAGGACTTTCTTTCCAACCTGAAGAAAGCCCTCCCTGATGATGATTGGTTCCGGCAGCATGTGAATGAATGCACTATGAGAGATGAGTTGCCCTGGATTGGGGCGAAACTTTACGTTCCTGCGTCTCTTCGACTCATTGTTCTTCAGCTGGCTCATGATTCCCGAATGGCAGGGCATTTTGGTTTCGTTAAAATGCTCCATCTCGTCAAGAGACAGTTTTGATGATCTTCTTTGAAAAAGGACATTGAACATTATGTTGCCAGTTGTCCCGTTTGTGCTGCTGCTAAACACCTGCCGGGAAAACCGCAGGGATTGCTCCAAGCTGTAGCTCACCCTGTCGTCCCTTGGAAGGAGATCTCTATGGATTTCATCGTCGAACTTCCTGAGAGTCAGGGACACACTGTTATCTGGGTTGTTACCGACTTGTTCTCCAAGCAGGTCCATTTCATCCCTTGCTCCAAGATTCCTTCTGCTAAGGCTCTTGCTAAGATGTTCATCTCCCACATTTACCGCTTTACCGGGGAAGGAGGGTTCGCTATATTGCAGAGATCCCTCCTTCCGGCCCTTTAAGTCCCACTCCAAGGTCAGATGGCGTGAGCAATCAGGACCCTGGTCTCAGGCTGCTGTCGCTAAATGCCAGGTCTGTCATTCATAAGGCTCCCCTCGTCCGGGACTTGATTGTAGACGAGGGGGCAGACCTGGCATGTATTACTGAGACATGGCTGGGCACAGAGGGAGGAGTCCCCCTCGTAGAGCTGTGCCCAGACGGGTTTCAGGTGCTATCATCAGCCGAGAGCCCAGGGAAGGGGTGGCGGTGTGGCTATTGTAGTCCGGGAGTCTTTAGCTCCTCGTAGGATCCCTGCTCCGGAGCTTGCCGGGTGTGAGTCCCTACTAGTGAAGTTGGACCTCAAGGGTCAAGCGGTTTGCTGCTAACGTACCTGCCTCCCAACTGCGTTGCAGCAGCCCTCCCTGCGCTCCTCGAGTCAGTAGCCGAGCTAGCAATTGAGTTCCCTAGACTAATGGTTCTGGGGGACTTCAATCTGCCTTCGCTCGGTGAACACTCTGACGGAGCGCAGGAGTTCATGGCTTCCATGACAGCCATGGGCCTGACCCAGGTAATTCGAGGCCCTACCCACTCAGCGGGGCACACACTCGACCTCGTATTCCTCTCGGAGCAGTGGAGTTATGATCTTGGTCTGAGGGGAAATGAGATCATTCCCCTGTCGTGGTCAGACCACTACCTACTGAGGCTAGACTTCCGGAGGCCAAACCCCCACCGTAGGGAGGAGGAACCGACCAGGTGGTTCCGCCCCAGGCGACTGATGGACCCTGCTAGGTTCCAGACGGAGCTTGGGGTCATTCCAGATGCTCTCGCCCACAGTTCGGCGGAGACTCTTGCTGCGGCCTGGCACTCGGCAGCATCAGAGTCTCTGGACCGAATTGCGCCACTACGGCCCCTCCGGGTCAGCGGCTCGCGGAGACCGCCTTGGTTCACCGAGGAGCTCCGTGAGATAAAGCGCCGGAGGAGACGCCTAGAGCACCAGTGGAGGTCCGATAGGTCCGTATCGAACCGAGCACTGTTGACAACTTGCACCAAGGAGTATATTTGGGCATTGAGAACCGCCAAAAGATCACACATTGCCTCCTTGGTAGCGTCCGCCGAGTCCCGCCCAGGCCGCCCTGTTTAGGATAACCCGCTCCCTCCTAAATAGGAGGGAGGCGGGGAACCCACTGCAGGGTAAGGCTGAGGAGTATGGTCAGTTCTTGGCGGACAAAGTTGCTCGGCTTCGATCGGAACTGGACTCCACCTTCGCAGATCCAGTCGAGACACAGGGGAACGTCTTGGCAGACCATCTCTGGGTTGAGTTTCAGGATGTTGCCTCCGGGGATGTGGACAAGGCTATGCGAGCTGTGAGTTCCTCCACCTGTATACTGGACCCGTGTCCCTCTTGGCTGACTGCCAACAGCAGAGAGGTGACACGAGGCTGGATCCAGGCGGTTGTTACCGCCTCTCTTCGGGAGGGACACCTCCCCACCGCGCTTAAGGCGGCGGTGGTGAGGCCCCTCCTGAAGAAACCGTCCTTGGATCCAGCAGTTCTTAACAACTATCGTCCAGTCTCCAACCTCCCCTTTGTGGGGAAGGTTGTCGAGAAGGTGGTGGCCTTACAGCTTCAGCGTACCTTGGAGGAAGCTAACTATCTTGACCCTTCCAGTCTGGCTTCAGGCCCGGCTACAGCACTGAAACCGCTTTGGTCGCATTGACCGATGATCTCTGGAGAGCCAGAGATGGAGGCTATGCGTCCATCCTGGTTCTCCTTGACCTCTCAGCGGCTTTCGATACCATCGACCATGGTATCCTTCTGCGACGACTGCGGGAGGTGGGGGTGGGCGGCACTGTTTTACAGTGGTTCTCCTCCTACCTCTCGGACAGGTCGCAGTCGGTGTTGGTGGGGAGGGAGAGATCGTCCCCGAGGCCCCTAACCTGTGGGGTGCCGCAGGGCTCGGTTCTGTCCCCCCTGCTATTCAACATTTACATGAAACCGCTGGGCGAGATCATTCGGAGGCACGGGATTAAGTACCATCAATACGCGGACGATACACAGCTGTATCTGTCCGCCCCGTGCCAACTCATGAAGCGGTGGACGTTGATGAACCGGGGCCTTGAGGCTGTTAAAGACTGGATGAGAGCTAACAAACTGGTGCTCAACCCGGAAAAGACCGAGTGGCTGTTGTGTTTTCCTCCCAAAAATTCGGGCTAACGTTCCACCAATCAGGCTGGGGGGGCAAATTTATACCCCTCAGACAGGGTCCGCAACTTGGGAGTCCTCCTGGACCCACAGCTGAGTTTTGACCACCATCTGTCGGCTGTGACCAGGGGGGCATTTACCCAGGTTCGCCTGGTGCGCCAGTTGCGGCCCTACCTGAACCGGGAGGCTCTCACAACAGTCACTCGAGCCCTTGTGATCTCTAGGCTGGAATACTGCAATGTGCTCTACATGGGGCTGCCCTTGAAGAGCATCCGACGACTTCAGCTAGTCCAGAACGCGGCCGCGCGAGTGATCATGGGCGCACCACGGTTCGCCCATATAACACCGATCCTCCGTGAGCTGCGCTGGCTACCTGTTGATCGTCGGGTGCACTTCAAGGTCCTACTTACCACCTATAAAGCGCTCCATGGTAGTGGATCTGGCTATTTGAGAGACCGCCTTCTGCCAATTACCTCCCTGCGTCCCATCAGATCGCACAGGGAAGGCCTCCTCCGAATTCATCCGCCAGTCAGTGCCGACTGGCGACTACGCGGAGGAGAGCCTTCTCAGTTGCAGCTCCGACGCTATGGAACACCCTCCCCGTGGAGATCCGTACCCTCACCACAGTCCAGGCCTTCCGCACAGCCCTCAAGATCTGGCTATCCCGTCAGGCCTGGGGATAGGATTTATTCTCACCCTGCCCGAATGTTGAGCGAATGTTGTGTTTTTATGGTTATTTTTTTTACTCACGTTTCTTTTCTTATTCAAGTCTTGTCTTGCACTCCCTTCCCCTACTGTTGTAAGCCGCCCTGAGTCCCCTCAGGGAAAAGGGCGGCATATAAATGTTCAATAAAACATAAACAAAACATAAACCGCTTACATGGGGTGCCCAACCGCATCATTTCGGACAGAGGTGTGCAATTCACCGCCGTTTTCTGGAAGGAATTTCTGAAGCGGATTGGCTCTGCCCAGGGATTGAGCTCCGCCCACCACCCTCAGACTAATGGGACTTGTGAGAGGACTAATTCTGTACTAGAACAATATTTACGTTGTTTCATCAACTACCAGCAAGATGATTGGGTAGATTTGTTGCCACATGAGGAGTTGGCTTATAATAATTCTGTGCATAGCAGCACTGGGTTCACCCCTTTCCGTGTAGTATTTGGCCAGGATTTTGTACCCATTCCTGAGGTTCCTCGTGAGCACCCCAAGTGTTGTCACTGTCCGAATGGGGTGGCCGCCTTCGGCGCGTTTGGCCTTTAGCTCTCCAAACTTTGGATGCTGCGCATCGCGCTCATAAGAATCAGGCTGATAAGAAGCGGACTAAGCCATATGGTTACAAAGTTTATTTGTCCACCAGATTTCTTCAAACTCCCCAAAAGTCGAAGAAGTTGGGGCCTAAATATGTTGGCCCGTTTCCCATTGTCAAGGTCATCAACCCTGTTTCTATCCGGCTGCAGCTGCCTAAACACCTCAACCGGGTTTACCCTGTTTTTCATGTTAATCTCCTGAAACCTGACTGCACTTCGTCGTTGCGTCTGTCTATCACCTCCTCCACCCGCTCTGCTTTGATTGAGGGTGAGCAACATTTCGAAGTTCGTGAGATTTTGGACTCTCGTAAACGCCGGAACTGTGTCCAGTACCTGGTGGCTTGGAAGCATTTTTTCCCCCTCTCACACCGAATGGGTTGACGGGTCCCATGTTCGGGGCCTTCGTCTACTCTGCAAGTTCTATTCTTGCAGCACTGCAGGCTACTGCTAGATCAGCAGTTCAGCGGTTCAAATCTCACCGGCTCAGGGTTGACTCAGCCTTCCATCCTTCCGAGGTGGGTAAAATGAGGACCCAGATTGTTGGGGCAATATGCTGACTCTCTGTAAACCACTTAGAGAGGGCTGAAAGCCCTATGAAGTGGTATATAAGTCTACTGCTATTGCTATTGCTATTCTACTTATCATGACAAGCCCTGATTTGGCCATTCTCTTAAAATTTTTCTCTCTCTTCCTCTCCCCTTTTTCCCTTTCATCTCTTGTTGTTCGTCTGTTTGTTTGTGTTTTCTCGTTTCTGCAGGTCTGACCGCCCTTTTCTGCTTTGCTACTGCTTTGGCTGCCATTGAAACAGGGAGGGGGGCATGGTATTGGGAGGGGAATCATTGATGTGCTGGAGGAAGTTTCTAGATACTGAACTGACCACCTTACTGTGCATGTGGAGGAGGGGTGTTTCCCGCCAAGGCCAACAGTCCAGCATTCCATCCTGGTGATGCCTTTCAAAGTTATCTCACACCTGACATTTGGGGGAAATATGATTGGACTGTGCACGGGGATGCCAAGGGGAGGGAATGAATTATACATTATATTATTAGCTTTCACGCCTAATTAACCAGACTCAGCTTAGCTTTGCAACTGTTCATTTATAATGAGTAAAAGTACACTTGATTTCAATACAAATGGAGTCCAGTGGTTTCTTTCCTGATTACTGAATGAAGTGATGCTGACAGAATAATGCACTTTAAAACAAGTTCATTGTTTTCTTGCTCCTCATAAGTAGCCACAAAAAGGAAGTATATAGAGTAAGATTGATTGACTGTGTGCTATCCAATCAATGCTGTCAACTCTTAGCAACAACACAAATAGACTTATCCAGGATGAATTATCCCTATCAAGGTTTTTCAGGTTTTCCAACAGGGCACCAGTCACTACTGTGCTAAGTCCATCCACCTTCTAGCCAATTATCCATTTTCTTTCTCTTTCCACATTTCTTAGCATTATAATTTTCCAAAGAAGCTGAATGTGAAATATTATATATTTTAACAAATATAATTTGATCCTGCTCATTTGTGCTTGAAAATAATTAATGAATTAATTTGTTATGTGATTCCGTCACCCATTTCTTGACTACTAAAGATTTCTTTTCCAACACCAAAATTCAAAACTTTTGCTTACATACAGTGCCATGGGGAAAAGAATGGCATGTAGAACTGATTTTTATAGGTACAGAAACATCACAGTATCTGAATATCTTTTCAAAGTTTCATTAGTAAGCCAACAAATATTGTCGTATATTGTATGACTGATAGTTGATAGTTGAGACAGAAATCATCCATTACCTCAATAACTTCATTGTTAATTCTAAGGTTATTAGCTGTATGTCTTATAATTCAGCAACCCCCAACCTTTTGGGCACAGGAAGCTGGAAATAGATTTTTCTGGTGTGGTCTCATGTGCTGGCCCTAACATCCCATAGATGGGGCTTCACTTGTTTGCCTGGCCTACTTCTGTTACGCTGTGGACCGATGCTGGTCCAAGGGTTGGGGAGCACCATTATAATAGTTAGGTTTCTCTTTGTAGTCAAATCTTACTGCCATTTTTCTCTCTGCATTCCTTGATTTTAATTATTAAAGCCATTTACTTTTCATATATCAGAGTCAGCATAGTTGACAAATGTCACGGCATTTCTTTCTCCAACTTAAATCCACACTGAACTTCCAATCCAGCTTGCCTCAGTATAAAATTAAAACAGAAAATTAGAAGAGAGAACCCTGCATCTTTCACTTCTTTACCAACATGGAGCCAGTTTGCTTTTCCCTCATCTGTCCCAACTGTGACTTCCTGTCCTTTGTATAAGGTTTGTCATGATAAAGTGATATGTTCTGGGATCCCCATTACAGTTTCCTGCTGTTGCTTTATTGATATTTGATTCCTATTGTTTGTTTTTGGAGTATCACTGTGGGAATCATTGGCATTTATGGAAACAGCTAGAAAAAAAGATATAAGAAACAAATTAATCAACATGTTATTCTATAAAAATAAGTACAATCATGTGTGTGTGTGTGTGTGTGTGTGTGTGTGTATATATATAGATATATATAGAATATATATATATATATATATAGATATATATAGATATATATATATATATATATATAATATATATATATATATATATTCATCTCACCCTGCTGATGATCCATCTGGAGTGTGTATCATTTGATAATTGCTTTGCATGCTGTGCTTTGGGATTAAATCTCATTTTAAAAAATAACATAAATGAAGACATATGTTTTTTTTTCCCCAAAAAATCTATAATGCTTCACAAAGTTATATAATTTCCATTCCGAGACAATGTTTAGTTCTGAATATATGTAAAAATAACAAGAGCATCAGATACTATAGTCTAGTTTATTTTATACCTATCTTTGGATCTTACCATCATTAAAAATGAAAGTAACAACTTTCCAAAGCTATTCACATATATGAATCATATTTTGAAGATACTGTATATTTAGTAAAACAAATTATTGCAGATGAAGATTTTATATTCCAGATTCACTAATGAATGCTAACAATTTGTAATAAAAGTGACAATTGTGCTAACTAAATATACTTTTAAAATATATTGTTGCATTGTAGTGATGTCAATAGAAAGATATTTTTCACTCAAAAAGTAAATGAGGAAAGTAGCAGATTTCATATAATAATCATAGAATAATGTATAAAACTATATTATTGTTACTAAAATGGCAAACCAATGCAGTGCTGTGTCCCAAATTTACTATCTCCCTTAATACAAATAATTGCCAATAATCCTTGATTTTAAGGAATAAATAACAAAGAAGCATTTAAATATAGCACATGCAACACCATAATGTGATAATTATACAATAAGACTTCTGAGATAAAGGTTTGATTATTGGGAATAAAAATCAAACTAGAAAGAAATTTCTTTTTAAAAAAGTTTAATGGACAATTCATGAAAACCTTATGGCAAACAGATTTCCTGAAGAAAATGGCATCATGACATCAAACAATTAATTCATATTAATACAACTCACTGTGAAGGACATCATAACAAGAATATCTTATATAATAATCAGCTGGCAGTATTCCTTTCGACCACAAGGAATTCATATCAGTCTGAGCAGAGATATTTAAAAGAATGAAAATGTGAATTAAAAGAACAATTCAATAAAGAACAAAGACCTGTTTTTGTCTTTTTACCTTGAAGATGAAAGTTATTCTAGTAAATGGATATAATAAAAATGAGAATGTCCGTAAAATGAAGAAGTATAGTAGGAATGTTACACTATTTGATAAACAAATAAGCTATAATGAACAAAATACTAAATCGTGTATGGCTGAAAGAAACTGACTTTTGATATTAAATTTATCCTTAACTTGTTGGGGTTTTTACAGTCCATTGACTAGTAAAGAATGATTAACTCTGGGCTGAGATATTTAAGCTCAGCACTATGAGTTTGTGGTCTTGTATAAATGGGGTTTCTGGCTGCACGCTACATTAGATGGAAATGGGAACAAGAGCTTTGGAGTGTGCATATTAAGCTGATTGCTGGACAACTGTTCTTCCTGATACCCACAGTTAATAAATCTGAAACAATGCAGTCTTAGAGATGGTAACAACTTCAGTTTGCCTTGTTGTCCTGGTAGAATTCAGCATCCATTCTCAGGTTTCATAGGTTTCACAGGACTTTGTGATCTTGTTTGAATTAGCAACTGGTCTGCCTCATTTCAAAAAGAAAATACTCTGCCTTGTCTGTGGTGGGTACATGGAAAAACTCTCTGTAGTTCCATTGCTATGGACAGATTAGTGTCTGTATTGTAGACTAAATTAGAAATGTTGTCCCTGAAGGTTATGATGAGTAAAGTAAACATGTTCATCAATCCAAGCTGTTTCATTATTTCTCCCTTAGTTAACTAAGCAATAAAATGGTCAAACCCTGATTAAAAGATATGTAATTCAAAACATTAAAAAATCTGTATTATTGCAAAAGTACAATCCAGTCATTATGACAACTTTTAAGGGTGCTTATTTATGCATCTACTTGTAAATACACACTTCTGTTTTGACTAACAGAGAAGCTGAGAAAAGAAGTAGAACAATAGCTACAGTAAAGCTACACTGCAACCAGGGGTGAATTCTACCAGCTCAGAAAGGTTCGGGTGAACCAGTAGCTCTGACTATCAGCTGGGAGCGAACCAGTTCGCTCTGACTTTGAAGTGGGACTGCCCACCCTCCCCTGTGTTCTTCTCACCTATATTTCCTTTTTCAATGCCCATCTGATCGGCGCAGCAGAGTGGATTTGCATGCCTCAACTGTTTTCCTCACCACAGTAATGCCGAAGGTGACTTTTCTGTAAACTGGGCACATGTGCGCAGTGCACACAAAGTATGTGATCAGTGAACTGGTTGTTAAACTGGTAGGATCCCACTCCTGATGCAACCATATAAAGGAAGAAATAATTTAGGCAAACATCAAGGCACCAAAAACAAAACAAAAGTAAAACAGCAAAGATTAAACTACACTTTAAAGAAATTAGACTATGCTTTAATACAGGCATACACTGATTTCTTTTAAGGTTTTCTTAAATCATTAAATCATGAAATATCATATGGCCTTGTACATTTTGGGAAGTGAACTTATAAACTTCTGCATAACAAAATGTTTGTGACATTTTATTTTGAAATATTTTCAAGACAAAATATAAAAGAAACTAATTTATTTTTTTAGAGTATACAGAATATGTACTCACTATTGTCTTAAGTGCTTAAGTGGATAAGAAAAATAGACTAAAGGTTTCACGAAAAAGAATTTTACTGAAAAGAAATGTGAGAAAAATATTGTTACATTGTGAGGTCTATTTTATTTTTGAAATATGTTAATTTATTGAAGGAGAATTGAGTCTGAGTGCAGTGTATGGGAGGGGAGAGAGAGAGAAAAAAAACAGAAATGTAAAGCTAAATATATTTATTAGATTGATATCCCATTTTTTTGCTAGTTCAAGCAGTTTATACTTCATTTTTAGTAACAACCAATGGCTGAGCTGAAACAGTGTGATTAGCCTAAAGTCCTTCAGACTCATTGAATGAAACTACATTACAATATCTCTTTTCTGAAATTTATACCAGGCTACTGAGTAGTTGGAGAAAGGAAAATGAAAAAAAAAAACACCTCAGGTTCCTAACTATAGTAGACTATGTATATATAGAATGAGCATGACGTTTAAAAATCCAAGGGACACCTACAGGTTTACTATCTCATCCTACATATGGCTAAGAAATTCAAAAGTAAATTTTCAACTGTCTATCAATTGGTTATCAATTGAGCTAATCAATTGCAATATTTCTGTAGTAGAACTGATTTCTGACGTTGATTTCTGAGGAAAGAAGGGTTAGAAGTGCAAGGTTGCTTCATACTATAAATTAAAAGGAAAAGGTATTTATCTGGAAGCAAGTTTTTTTACTATAGATTTTATATTTTTAATATAGTTTTTTACTATAGTTTTTTATACTTTTTGCATAACAAACGTGGTTATAAAAAAGCCAATCCCTTCATTAATATGCTTTGTTGTTGTTGCTATATATAAATATAAACTCTACTCTTCTAAGTTACATGTTTGTGCTTGGGTGGTACAATAAACAAACCTTTGAAACACTTATGTAACCAAGTATTTTGATTTGGACTAGCTTTTAAGCATTTCATTACTATATATTAAAAACAGTGTGAAGTGTATTTTAAGTAAGGTGACCATATTTTCAGATTGTAAGAGGGACACTATTGACGGGGGGGGTGGGGGTGATTAAAATTTTTATATTTTGTCAAAAGGTCATCCCAGGACACTGAAACCAGCATAAATACGAATCTGTTGCCAACAAATTGTGATCACGTGACCATGAGGATGCTGCAGTTGTCGATAAGTGTGAAAAGTGGTCGCAACCATTGACTTATAAATAGACTAATGTTCTGAAAACCTGACCTAAATTACTATATATTTTAAATAGCTGTAAAGCTATGCTGAAAAAGTTGTTCTCAAGGTATTGTGATAAATTCATAAAAAGAAGGGAATTCTTCATGAACTTAAGGAGAAATGAGAGTATTGGATAGTAAATGGGCAAATAAAATTACCATCAAAGAGAATATTTGCACCTCAGGGTTGAAATGAGATGTTCTCTCCTACTCTTTCCTCTTCCTCTCTTCTCTCTCATCCTCTTTCTCTTTGTCTCTCTTCTCTTTCTCCTTCTTTTCCATTCTTCCTTCACTTATTCTTTCTTTCTCCAAGGTGGCGCAGTGGTTAAATGCAGCACTGCAGGCTACTGCTAGATCAGCAGTTCAGCGGTTCAAATCTCACCGGCTCAGGGTTGACTCAGCCTTCCATCCTTCCGAGGTGGGTAAAATGAGGACCCAGATTGTTGGGGGCAATATGCTGACTCCCTGTAAACCGCTTAGAGAGGGCTGAAAGCCCTATGAAGCGGTATATAAGTCTACTGCTATTGCTATTCTCTCTCCTCTTTGTCTCTTTCTGTCTCTCATCCTCTTTCTCTTTGTCTCTCGTCTCTTTCTCTCTCCTTCTTTTCCATTCTTCTGTCACTTTCTCTCTCCTTCTCCCTTCTCTCTCCTCTTTGTCTCTTTCTCTCTATCTCTTACCCTCTTTCTCTTTTCTTTCTTTCTCTCTCCTTCTTTCCCACTCTTCTGTCACTTTCTCTCTCACTCTCTGTCTCTTTCTGTCTCTTTCCCCTCTTTTTTATTCCTCTCTCCGACTCTTTTATCACTTTCTTTCTACCACCCAACTTGTCCCCATACTTATCTTCGACTGATCATGTTTGCAATAATTTACCTTTTCTAAATAGGCGCAGTTACCTTACCGGATGCCTCGCTCAATCAAACACACACACACGCATACACAAACACACACACACAAACCATTTTTCTCCAAACTTTGGTCACAGCATGGTTCTGACTTTGGCTGGTGGAACAGCTTTCCCCTTTCCCCTCCAGTTTGGTAGCGAGTCTAGCAGAGAGCTGGTCCCCATCCCTGGTGACGGGGTGGAGTGGGGGTAGCGATAAGGCAGGCCCAGCTCTTCTTGGCTTCTGCCTCTCCTTGCAGCATACAAGAAACCCCGCGATCTCCGGTCTCTCTTAAGATAAGGAAACTAAGGCTGGCGCCTGATACAGACGTCACAAGGGAAATGGCCAATAGGAATGGCTCGTGGTCACAGATCAAAAGAGGAGATCGCAATGGAGAAAGAGCATCCATTAGCGCTGGCCCTCCCTCCCTTCCCTACTTCTGTGCATCTCGAGACCAACCGCGTAAACAGAATTGCCCCGAAGTTTTTCCCATGGACAATGAGCTCTCCCTCAGACCTTTACGCACGTGAAAGATTAAAAAGCTAAATTTACTGCCACGCATGCCTGGAACGCCTGCAAAGAAAGAATGGGGAATGCGGGCAAATGTGTGAAGGAGAAAGAGCAAAAACCAACCTGTCCTTGCACCATTCCGATGATACAGCCACGTGCTGCCAGACTCCAAATAAGTTCTAACTAGGTTACCCAGCCCTGCGAGTGGCAGTGGATGGGCGGGGGAACGAATGAGCGTTCACTCATTCCCCACCCATCCGCCCGCTCACACACGCTACAGTACCCAGCCCATGTGAGTGGCAGCAGATGGGCGGGGGAACGAATGAGCGGCTCACTCGTTCCCCGCCCATGCCGCCCGCTCACACGCTACAGTACCCAGCCCATGCGAGTGGCAGCGGATGGGCAGGGAACGAATGAGCGGCTCACTCGCTCCCCGCCCATCCGCCCGCTCACTCGCTACAGTACCCAGCCCATGCGAGCGGCAGCAGATGGGCGGGGGAGCGAGCGAGTTGCAAGCGCCAAAATAAAGCGGTTTTTTAGAACGGCCCGGGACGCACGAAAAATTATGAAAAGGAGTGCCTGTCCCGCCAGATGCGGGACGTCTGGTCACCTAATTTTAAGGTGTGCTTAGCATGGACACTTGTGTGTAGCTTTTGTTAGCAATAAAATAAGAATGGTTTGCCTCATTTTTACTTTAAAAAAAAATAGTCAAATCTGATATTTCCTAGTGCTCTCTCTCTTCAGATTATAAATGAGACCACACTTTGATTACTGTTCTCAAATAAGCTAATGTCATTGAGGTGTCTTTAAACATTGAAAGATGCAATGACTATGACATTCCATTTTTTTAGGAGTAGAGCATTTCATGGACACAAAGCTCTCTATACAGAAAATAATATCCTTTTAGAATATCATTTTAGTTCCTATTGCTCAGTAAGCTAGTTTCACTCGCTGCACCAGGACAATAAGAGGACTAAGGGAGAGAAAAAAGACTAATTCCTATAGAACCGCATTTCCTTTTTGATGCTACATTTCCTTACTGTGAAATAGTATTTCTTTAATGTTAGCATTGCAATCTCAGTCATTGAATATATGGTCTTCATAAAAGAATATTCTTCACATTGTTTGAGTATTATTGAATTATTTGCTCTCTCCTTTGAACCCCTGTTGGAGCTACCAATATCATCCTCTTATTCTTTGTGAGTACGAATTGCTGTGGAATATTTTCCATTCCTTTTCTTTCTTTCTTCCTATTATACTGAAAAGGACAGCTGGTGGTGAAATATAGACATAGCTTTAGCAGCCTGCTGCTAACATCAGGTTGAGGTCTTTCTTGGAAACATGTAATGTCTTTAGATCCAAATAAAGGGGATGAACTTCAAATTGTGAAAGTTAATGGTCTTTTATGTGATGTTTTTCCCTCAGGAGGTGAAGACAAAGATAGCTTTGCATGTTTGAAGGGCAATTAGAATAAAGCTCAGCATTTCAATATTTTCCGCTCACCTCTTCATGTCTGACATCAGAAATGCAAATTTCAGGTGTATTAAGTATGCAAAGAACTTGCACAGAGAATGGAAGTGAGGGAGTTGAAGGATGATATTTTTGTTTTGTTTTATTCTTGAACTTCAGATAAATAAAAGAAGCTTTATATTTTTAAAGCAAATCCTTGTGAGATGAATGCCAAATCTGCATGAAAGGACTTTGTGTTTTGTAGATTGAGGATAGATGACCAAGTAAATCTTCTTTATGTCCTTTAATGCTAATTTATTACTGTCTACTGTCTCCCTTTATCAAGCAAGCATACATTTCTGGATGGACAGACCCAATATTGTCTGTTTATTTTAAGGTGTCATGGTGCTCTGTCTGTCACTATTGCTATGTAAAACAATGTTATAAATATAGTTATAAGGGATTGGTTAGGCCTATATAAGCTTTTAATGTTTTCATTGTAATTAAATCGAAACATTATGATGTTATTCTTTGCATCCCTGTAACTTGCAACATGCAATCTTACTATAGGATTTTATAGGAATCATTTATTTATTGTAGTTTTTACATTCACCCCAATGAATTGTTTGAGAAAATATATAATATACCTATGAGAATCAAATAAATACAAATAAAAAAGTTGGACTAAAAATGAAAAGGACAACAAAAAACCTCTAGTGATTCCAAAATAAAAACACACAAACTGACAAATTGTATGATAAATTATTTTATAAGTTCAGGGGAAAAGAAGAAATATTTCTTAAGGACAATAGAGATGGAGCCAAATCAGTGAAATATTCAAACAGATCCTCCATCTCTAATAATTGAAAGCCAGTCAATAAACTGGACACTGAATTAACTCTGAAGACTTATTTATGAGGTTTACAGAAGAATTGTTTAGCAAATGGAACATTGGATTCTGCTAACAATTCTATTTTATCTTTACAGAAGCAGACTTCAAACAGTATTCAATAATAATACGGCCAATTTCTAAAAAGTCTTAGTGATATAGATTCTGTTTATTTTTTAGATTATTTTTATTAATTTAATACTTTTGTGATTTTGATTTGAAAAACAAAATTCAGCTAAACTGGTTCAAACTTTACATCAAAAAATAGATTTGAAAAATAAAAACAATAAAATATTTGAAATTAATTTGAATTTTCAAATCAGACTGAATTGAGTATATAAGCCCAAATAGTGATTCATTAATATTATACTAGATCTATAGTCCCCTGTCAAGCACAGGAAAATCAGAACTCCAGATGGTTCAAAGATTTATTGCAAATGCATGCTCTCTACAAGAATTTCAACTACTAATGATCAAAAGAAATTAGTGGTAGATAAGAGTTAATGGAATTCAAGTGGGTTGGATTTACATCTTATGTCAGCACAAAGGGGCTTGACTGATAAAGCATTTGACTCCTCCCTTGGGCTTAGCCTGCTCATCTCCTACATCAACCACCCATTCATGTTGCCCAACTCTTCTTCCATGGGTTCTTCTATTCTACTTTTCCCTTCCTATGTTGTGTCTTCAATGTTCAACATTCAAATACTCATTGAAACTTGCTAAGGGAGAAAGGGAAGCAGTCTCAGAAGAATCTGCCTACTCCTTATCTGAAGGAGCTGGCAATCCAGATGGTTGTTGCTGCATCACAAAAAACATCATTAGGGATTCTCTCCCCTCTTCTTCCCAAGAGTTGAAGGCCAGATACGATTGTTTGCTGTTGGTAGAAATTGCAAAAGCCCCGCAAGCTTCTGATGAAGAGGTTTGACCTTCCTGAATGTGTGGCAAGAGGCATGAAAAAGCAGAAAATCTTGAGAAAGTTGGATGACCTACACTGATTTATGGATGATGCACTAGGGATTGGATAATGCAACTAAAATATTTAAATGATCACATGAAAATAAAGTATAAGATGTACTGTTATGGAGATTCCTCAAGAAATGAATTTGAAGGAATTACACCCACTGCTATCATATAGGAAATACTTCAGTACAAGTCATAAATAAGGGTTAGATAACCCTAATGGTTTTTTTTTTTAAAAGAGAGTCTACTCTAGGAAACAATACTAATAGAAGAAAACTTTTTTTCATATTACGAGAGACTGGACATAATTCAAATAATATCCTATTATATTAAATCAAATAATGCTACCTGAAAAATACAGAATGGTATTGCAGTATATACAAGCTCAGAAGCATATGAATATATAAATCCAAGAGATTTTAAAACATTTCTACAAATATATCATTGTACAAAACCTTTCACTGTGTCTGAAATCAGATATGCTAAGCCTTTGTGTAACTCAAATTTTCTCCTTCTATCCTCCGGATATGAAAAGCAAATTAAGAAGATCTTTATAAGTATATATGTGGCTCTGTTAAATGTATATATAATAGTCTTGTAACAACAATGTTATCCTAATACTTTCTTTCTTAATAAAAGATAATAAACAGTCTTTCATGTATTCTCATCATATTAATTAAGATGCAGTGAAAAAAAAACTTAAGCCTATTGATTATATGCTTATTAATCATCCATTTTTTCTTTCTATTTTTATCTTTTGAACAATCTATTAATATCCCACCAGTGTATCAATAGAAACTACAAAATCAATATGAAGAGTTGCTACAACTGAAGTTATTTAATGAGCACAGTTTTACAAGTTGTTCATTGTTCCTCAACTTTGTCCTGATATGGAAGGTTAGCTTCCTAAGATTTGTCTTCTGAGAAAACAATGAATCAGAAAGAATAGCATTATTGATCTTGTCTTTATACACTATTTACCAATGGGGGGGGGAGAGAACTTCAAAGACTTTTATAGCAAAATGCAATAGACGGACAGACAGACAATTTGGAATTCAACACACTTAAAACTCTAAAGGTGATCATGAATTTAAGAGAAGCCCTCCTATTCTACAGTCTCTTACATTATTAGACAACAGAGTATTAACAATGTTCTTTAATTTCCCATAACTTGAAATGGAACCTAACATTAGAACCATCATTAAAAAGGCAAAAAAATGTTCATCATGCATCAACTCAAAAAGCTCAGACTGCCCAAGCAGCTGCTCATACAGTTCTACAGAAGAATTATTGAGTCTGCCAGTTGCACTTCTCTAACCTTGGTTTGATACAACAATGAAACCAGTGGTGGGTTCCAGCAGAGACTACTGCTGGTTCACTCAGGGGTGCGTGCATGTGCAGTGTGATAAAAATGCTTCTGCACATGCTCAGTAGCCAAAAACAAGATGGGGCTATAGGGAGAACTGGTTCGGGGGTCGTGGCAGGCCTGGGTCGCTGCTGGTTCCTGTGACCGAGGCCACCAAGCTACTACTGGTTTAGCCAAACCAGTCCGAACCAGTAGGAACCACCACTAAATGAAACAGGACAGGTACAGACTTCAACCAATAGGTAGGGCTGTAGAAAAACAATGGCAACCAACTTGCTTTTCATTGAGGACCTGCATGAGCCAGAAAGAGGGCAAGAAAATATCAACAGATCCTTCACATCCTGGATATAAACTGTTTTAGCTCCTCCCATTGAATGTTGCTAGAGTGCATTGCATGTCAAAACAATAGATGAAAAGACAGTTTTTTCACTCTGCTAAACACTTAATTCCCACAGCACTTATCTTATGTCTAAGAATATTACCCATGTAATAGGGCTGCATTAGTATTATCCTTTTCTATTAACTGTCATGGCACCATCAGAGGCCAATTTGGAGGAGGAGTTGGAACTGGGACCATCTGACAGGGACAGCACATCAGGGACTGAGGACGATGTTCTCCAGGGCCTCTCAGGCATTGGGGATGATGGTCAATCAGATGGTGAGCTGCCTCCCTGCACAGACCCAGAGGAGAATCAGCTGCTGACCGGCAATGGTGCTGATAGGCATCCAAAGCCCCTCTTTTTTTCCAAAGATGGCGGCATACTTAGACGCTGCGGCTTTGAGCTCCTGGTGCCACAGTAGAGTTAGGCAAAAACTAGTCTATACCCACAGGGAGTTATTACAGATTGGATCTTCTAGTTGACTAGATATTACCAGCGACTTCCAGCAGTCTCATAATATACCGAGTGACATAGTAAGACTGCCAGGCTCTCCATGGATCATTGTTGGGCCTAGGAGGCGGCGAAGAGAGCGAAAGCAGAAGCCGGGATGCAGAACTGGTTTGCTAGTTCGGTTACGGAAGCAGCCTCACAGACCAGCATTACCAAGCATTTTTCTAGCCAACTCTAGATCCTTTGTCCACAAAACTGATGAACTGGATCTATGGATGGCAGTGAATAAGCTCATTCGTGACTGCTGTGTGATGATCATCACAGAGACATGGCTTCATCCACTTGTATCGGATGCATCAGTGGAGCTAACTAACTGCACCACACATCACTTTGACAGAAACAGAAACTCTGGTAAAGCAAAGGTGTTGGACTTTGTATTTACACAGATAGTAACTGGTGTACTAACAGTAGAGTTGCTTATACTCACTGATCTGCAGATGTGGAATTCTTAACTGTGATTTGTTGGCCATTTTATTTACCTAGAAAGATTTCTGTTATAGTTATCACTGCTGTCTATATTTCACCTAATGCAAATGTTAGCGTAGCGCTCTCTAAGTTACATGACGCCATGGAGAGGCAGCAGCAAACTTATCTTGAGGGCGGTTTTATCGTGGCTTGGGATTTTAATCAAGCCAGACTAAAGTCTGTTCTCCCTTATTTTGTGCAGTATGTGCAGTGTACCACCAGAGGTAAAAATACTCTAGACCATATGTACTCAAACTTAAGAGAGCATATAGAGGAATCCCCCTCTCCCATCTGATGTCTGATGTCTCCCATCTGATATCTGACCACATCTCTCTGCTACTGTGCCCAAAGTATATCCCCTTAGGAAAAGGATATGACCAGTCTTGAAAACTGTCAAAATCTGGCCGGAGGGAGCACTCTGCTAGTTGCAGGACTGCTTTAAGACTACAGAGTGGAGTATATTTGAACATTTGGAGCTGCAAGACTTCACTGACACTGTACTCTCATACATTAAAACATGCACAGACAATGTAACAGTGAATAAGCACATCAGAGTTTACAGCAATCGTAAACCCTGGATGTCAGCAGAGGTACAATCACTTCTGGGAGCCCGAAACTCCACCTTCAAGGCAGGAAACGAAGACAAATACAATGAAGCCAGGGCAAACTTGAGAAGAGGCATTAAGGCAGCTAAACAGAAATACAAACAAAAGGTAGAAAAGTATCTGGAAAATAATAACTCAAGACAGGTGTGGCAGGGGCTACAACACCTAACCAACTATAAGGGCAATATGAAAAAAATAGCAAAGGCTAATGCCCTGCTAGTACAGGAGCTAAATAGCTTCTTCACCCACTTTGAGGTCAAAAGATCAGTCTCTGTGGCTCTAGCCCAAAGGGCCTCTGACCTCCAGCCACTCACCCTGGATGAATATCAAGTGAGAGCTGAGCTGAAGGCTGTAAATCCCAACAAAGGTGCAGGTCCAGACAGGTTGTTGGAGAAAGTGGTAAAAACCTGTGCTGACCAATTAACAGGGGTCCTGACAGGATTTTTAACCTCTCCCTGCAACAGGCTAGAGTCCCATCATGCTTGAAAGCAACC
Source organism: Thamnophis elegans (assembly GCF_009769535.1). Classification (NCBI taxonomy): domain Eukaryota; kingdom Metazoa; phylum Chordata; class Lepidosauria; order Squamata; family Natricidae; genus Thamnophis; species Thamnophis elegans. The sequence continues at coordinate 34,253,134 of NC_045549.1, read as the reverse complement.
ACAATTATCCCAGTTCCAAAGAAAGCAGCCATAAAAAGCTTGAATGACTATAGACCCATTGCACTGACATCTATAGTGATGAAGTGCTTTGACAGACTGGTCCTACAACACCTCATGTCCTGTCTTCCACCAAATTTTAATCAACACCAGTTTGCTTATAGAAGCAACAGGTCGACAGGATATGCCATCACCACTGCTCTACATATTGCACTGAGCCACCTTGAGAAATCTTGGAATTATGTCAGAATGCTTTTTATAGACTATAGCTCGGCCTTCAACACCATCTTATCAGAAATTCTCATTGAAAGTTGACTGACCTGAATTTCCCTCCCCTCACTTGTGAATGGATCAAAGACTTCCTGACAGATCATCCACAAACAGTAAGGGTTGTGTCCTTTACATCTTCCACACTGAAGCTTAGCACAGGCTGTCCTCAGAGCTGTGTGCTCAGCCCATACCTGTATTCACTGTATACATATGACTGCATATCCTCTGATCCATCCAACATCATAATAAAGTTTGCAGACGATACAACAGTGCTGGGTCTCATACCTGAAGGGAGGAATCAGCATACAGGGAAGAAATCCAGAAGGTATCCATATGGTGCTCAAGAAAAAACTTACATCTAAATACTAGTAAGACAAAGGAGATGGTGCTAGATTTCCGGAAGCACAGAGAGGAACCTGCCCCACTGTATATCGAGGGGGGCTGTGTGGAGAGGGTTTCCTCTTTTAAATTCTTGGGAGTGCTTCAGGGGTGGGTTTCAAAAATTGTTCGAACCTACTCGGTGGGCGTGGCCTCCTTTGTGGGCATGGCTTGCTACCCATGTGACTGGATGGGAGTGGCTTGCTAATGCTGCTGCCACCGCTACCGCCACTGCTAACACTGGATGATATCACCAGATCTCGCTGCTTTAGCAGAGTAAGGAAGATACTCAGAGAGTATCTGGTCAGTATCTCACCCTGGTCAGTGTCTCTTTGCACTTCTACCATCAGGCAGATGGTCAGTGTCTCTTTGCACTTCTACCATCAGGCAGAAGAATTCAAAGTATAGCTAGCTGAACAAACAGCCCCGGTATTTGTACTACCGGGGCTGTGTTTTGAGTGGTTGGCTTCAGGGTAGCATGAGGGTGGAGGCTTATCGGCCTTATTGACTGTTGGCTGGAACATTTGTTAAGAGAAATAAAGAACTGCCTTTCCTTGACCACCTGTGCCATAACATTACCTTCTCCTATTGGTATCTTATGATTATATTACTTTGTTGTTTGTATGTACACTGATAGTTTATGCACGGGAGACAAATTCTTTGTGTGTCCAAACTTAGCCAATAAAGAATGCTCTAGTCTATTCTAGTATCAGAGGAATGAACCATGCAGGCAAAACAATACTTTATGTTTCTTTCTCTAAGATTTAAGACGTAACTTTACCATTTGATGACACTCCTGGGGTTAGAACAAGAAATAACCATTATTTTCCCAAATTGCTTTTTAAAATCTCCTGTTGTAGACGTTGCTTAAGTATATCCGTTTCCTTTATCATAATAAAGGACACGTGGTGAGCTCATACTGAGATTTTATGGAAGGAATTCTGTTTTGAAGTGCTGTGAACTGGTTAAGAAAGAAATTTACAGCATTGCAGACAATTGTCTGAGTGTGGAAATCAGTGATGAAGTTGCCTAAACCTTAAAACATTAGAATTAGATAAAAAATAATAATTCAAGAATAAAAGGGCCAATTCCTTAGCTTGGAATAGTGCATGCTGAAATGTCAGTTTGATCATCTAACCATATCATGTACTGTAACTGTTGTTATATTTATTTTTCTATCATTTTGTAAGTAACCCAGAGTTGCTCCAACAGTGAAATGGGTAGCATACACATTAAATAAATAAATAAATCTGTTCTACCTTCAACTGAATTTTTTTATTACCTTCTAGAAGATTATAGTGTCATACTCCATTCTATATAGTTTCCCCTGTTAGATAGGTTGAGCTGAAAAATAGCTCACATAGTTTTCATTACTGAGAGTGGATTACCTACTGAGAGTGAGTAACTGGGATATTTTAGAGCTTAGACTAATGTCTTACCTAGAACACAATACTGTGCCTAATTTTAATGTAATGAAAACAGTCAACTAAGTTCAGCAAAACACCTCAGAACTGAGATAGTTTTGTTTCATCTTATTTGTTTCCTACCTATCTCTCTATCATTATTTGGTTGTATTAGTTAACTGTAAACCATAAAATTTCCTGCCTTCAACTGATGACTTGTCATAAAATGTAAAAAATAGCAGCCTGACTTGACATAAAGTTTATACTATGGAGTAGATGATGAAAGCAAGCAGGAAAAGACACACTGCCAATTTCTTAACTGACATAAATATGCTATTTACACAGTCTAATGTCACTTACCTTTCAGTATTAAAAAAATAAAGTAGGAATTCAACTAGCTAAATTTGTGTATTATCATAGAACATTGTTTCAATATGTTTTTTAAGCGTATTATTTTCAAGTATTGAATACAAATGGTTTTTGAAATCCTCCATCATATTTGTTGTCAGAAAAACGGTATTGACAGGTGAATGGTATTGTTTTAGTACAGTGGTGGTGCGGTGGTTAGAATATAGTATTGCAGGCTAACTCTGCTCACAGCTAGGATTTCGATCCTGACAGGCTCAAGGTTGACTCAGCCTTCCATCCTTCAGAGGTCAGAAAAATGAAGATCCAGACTTTTAGGGACAATATGCTGAGTCTGTAAACCACTTAGAAAATGCTATAAAGCTCTATGAAATGGTATATAAGACTAAGTGCTGTTACTGTTGTGTTCCAATATTTTCTCAATATTCCTCCTTAGTAGTGAAAGCATTATTGTCATTAAATGAATTCTCCCACAGTATATTCTCTCATGATTTAACTGAATATAGGAAGGGCTGTAAACTGGATAAAAGCTGCGGTGGTGAAGTGGTTAGAGTGCAGTACTGCAGGCTACTTTTGCTGATCAACAGCTGCCAGCAGTTTGGCAGTTCAGGTCTCATCGGCTCAAGGTTGACTCAGCCTTCCATCCTTTTCAGGTGGGTAAAATGAGGACCCATATTATGGACTCAATATGTTGACTCTGTAAACCTCTTAGAGAGGGCTATAAAACACTATGAAGCAGTATATAAGTCTAAGTGCTATTGCTATTGCTAAGAGTTGCAATCTGAAAAATGGGAAATGGAACATAGGGCCTAAAGTAAGATTTAAGTTGGGCTATGTATTATTAAGCTTTTTAATCATATTCTAACCTTCCCCTGTAAATAGGACTTTGGAATTGCATGACTCTCCTTCCTTCTTTGCCCCTGGTAAATAGATCTGTATTCAATCCTTTTTTAGATTGAAATAAGCATGAAATGATTCAACCAGTCATTTTCACAAGCTATTTATAGAATGTATATTATCAGTTGGGGGGGATCAAATCAAATTAGGCAATCTCTTCCAAGAGATTTTAATGCAGTTCCCAAGTGTGAATGAAAACAGCCTTTGGTGATTCCTTTGATCTTTAAATCATACTGTAAAACCAAAGCAAAATAAAGTCATTTGTCACAGGTTTTTGACAACTTGTCCTAAGTAGTTTTGAGCTGCTGCTTAACTTTAACTTTTTTAACTTCACCTTAAAGATTGAGAAGCATGGAATGATCTAGAATTGAATAGTTCTCAATCTTTTCTTCACCGCAGAATCCCTTTAAATACCTTTTTAATAAACCCAAGACTTAACTCAAGATTTAAATAATAATACAGTATTTCTTCAAGTCTTCCTCTGTGATGACATAGTGACCTCCACGGGTCCACACACCACAGGTTGAGAATCACTGAGCTAGATGATAAGCTATTATAATGTACAGTAAATTTGTGGATTACTATGGGATGGATTAGCCTACATTGGCGAATGAATTTCTAACAGAGAGATATAATTTCTGAATCCCACTAGTTTCATATTCTGCATTTAAAGAATTTCCTGACCAACCAATCATAAAATGAAATGTAGATTACTTCAATGTTTACAGATGGAGCGTCATTGTATATACATAATATACAAAATCATCAACATGTAAGCAACTGTATCAAATCATTTCTACAGGATTATTATGCACAGAGGTATTGCATGTAAGTCATAATATTGTTTTGTTAAATTTTCAGCACTGCTTCAAACTAACATCACTGTTTAAATATATGTTTAAAGAGAAGACATGAGAAAGTTCTTATTTGTTTGAAATGTCTTATTCATTGTTTTGCCCTTGTCTTATTACATATTTGCTACCTACATTGTGTTGCTATATGTAGATACGTTTTGCTTTATTTTTAACATTCTTTTCTTTTCTGCTTCTGGGAGAAGTCTAAAGATTATTTCCTAAAATATGACAAAGTTTTGGACATTCAGTGAAAATTAACAATTCTCATGAAGCAACCTTTGAAAAGACATCTGAATATGGTAAGTCCCTACACTCCTAATTAATGATAAATTATTATAAAGGCATAATGGATATGAATTGTATTTATTACATTTCACAATCATTGTTACAATAAATGTAAATTTGAAGAAATGGTCTGCTTACAGAGTCATTTAGCATTCATTGCAATAATGTACACCAGGGTATGTTTCATCCAAACTACCAATATATTTGTCCCTCTTAGTTTCTTATCAGATATTCTATGCCCTCTTAATATTTAATTTATAGAAAATATTAAAGAATATTAAAGAAAGGCTGCCATCAAATTGGTGTTGCCTCTTAACATAGCTTTCCTTCAGGGAGAATCTGTCCCTATATGAGATTTACCTATGATACACCCATTGCGAGTGTGATAAACCTTCTGCAAAAATTTTGGACAAGTCTAATAAAAAAAATAGGCAAGAATCTACAGTGGTGATGCCAAACATTTCAAAAACCAGTGCCCAAACCAGAATGTACATATGTGTGTGCACCAGAGTGTTGGAAACCAGAAGACCAGCTAGCCAGTGCACATGTGCATGCCAGACACCTGGCCTTTGGGTTTCCGGTGCATGCATTCATACCAGCCAGCTGGTCTTTATGTGTGCCAGAGCACCGGAAACCCAAAGACGAAGTAGCCAGCACACAGACCAGCTGGTCTTTTGGTTTCTGGCGCTCCAGCAAACACTAAGACCAATTGGTTGGAGTGCATTCACATGTCAGAAACCAGAAGAGCAGCTGACAATGGTGCACGTGCCCACAGAGAGGGCTTTGCATGCCACCTCTGGCATGCATGTCTGGCATACGTGCCATCATGGATCTAGAGTAGCCTGGCTCCTTTATTATTTAACTATTATATAACTTCGAAACATTCATGGTCTCAGTCTTAAATAAGTTAGCGCATAATCCTCCATAATATATGAAGACAATGTAGTGGTATTGCACTGACACAAGCTGGGTTGATAATACTGTGGTCTGTTATAGGATTAGGGGATTCTGTTCTGGTAAAGTTTTTGAAATCAGTTACAGCTATTGCAAAATTCCCCAATGTCCATCTATGGGTACTAAATTGGTGTCTGCTACAAAAGGTCAAAATATGTAAGCACTTGCAAGTAATCATTTCACTAAGAAATGGAGTGCACATTTTGAATATACCATACAGAATGCATGAAGATCAAATCTGTCTACTCAAATCTTGGGAAGCATTATATATTCTAGCTGCAATGTAATTATTTATTGTAAAAGCCTTAAGTACAACTTCTGTATAGTACACTGGAAGGACTTTATAAAAATACTTCAAAATGTGAGTCCTACAGATTACAATTTTGAGAAATATGTTCCAGATCTTACCTAGTGTTATCCTTTGGATGGAAACTGGTATACACAGATTTGATATATCAATACTGTAAACTACTCATTAGAAACAGTCTTCCATCCTAATGGTGTGGTATATCTGATATTTATACTGCTATTCAATGTTTTCAAACAATTATAGCTAAACTAAACACAAATAAAACAAGAACTGTTTGGAGTATATGAAGTTCTGAGTTTTAATTCAACTCATATCAAACATTTCTAGAAATACAACAAAATTTCCTTCCTCTGTGTTTATGATCAATTTAGTTTGGAAATAAGTCTCATTACAGTATAGAAGAGTAATGGGTTTACTTATAAGATTCTGGAGTGCACATTCTGGAGTTCATTTGACTTGTAATTATATCCATGCTGAATCCACTCTCCATAATAAGCAATGAATTTTAAACAAATACAAAGCAGTCCCAACCATCCCAATACAGGAAATAAAATACCAGCCTCCGTCAACTTTTCTATCCAAAAATCCTGCTTTATATAACATAATTATCTTCTGAGCCACTTTTCTGGATTCCTTTAAAATAAAATCACAAAGAAAATGTTTCCAGGAAAATATCTTAATTAACTTTGTGTTAAATGAACTACTTCATGCAATGCAATAATATTTTGTTTCATTTCATAGTCTTAGATTATCTTTTAAATTATTCACACCTTTTTATCTTCTTCCTTCCCTTATTAGTTTCATAACATTTATATTTCATAATAAAGTCATGAAAGCATGATAAAATGAAAATGTGAACATTAGACACTAGAAGAAACTAGAAGGAACTCAAGATTGCAATTAAAGAAGAAGAACACTTAAATTTGACTTAGTAACACTACTGGGCTATTGTTCAAAAATATTCTTTAGTACTTTAACATTTGATGTATTGAAGGATATTTTTGAACAATGGACCAAGAAGTAAATTTTAAAAGATATTTTCCATTATAGATAAATAGACTATATTGAGATGCTTATGAAGAAAGGATTTACTGAAACTGAACTGAAAGTGGATTAAAAATTACAAGACATAAGAACATGTGGGAAAAAATTTTTACATTATAATACAAATGAAATTAGCTTATTGCTTAAGAGTTGAATGGCATGGGCACTGGAAAATCAAAAGAGTGACTTAGATAACTTTCCCACAGCGGATTTAAAAAGAAAGCTGTTAAAGTTTTGAAAGATTTTGTGATAAAGGGGAAAAGAAGAAAGGCAAATAAACAGCATTATTTGAAGAGATAAAGGTCAAGATATGATGGAATGTGCACTTGCAGGAGCAGTGAGATAGAGTTGATGATATGGAGCTTTCTCAGTGAGAGGCACAGATTAAGACAATCCACAGGCCCACACTAGAAGGGATGAGGGATAAGAAGTTCAGGTAGCCACACCCAAGAATCTCTCAGGCTATATTTAGTAGATTACAAAGTATAGCTTTAGTTTGGCAGGATCTGTCAATTAGATATAAGGAAATTAAGACTGAATGTAATTCAATTTCTCTTGCTTGTTTCTGATCTTGGGCCTGACACAAGATTATTACATGTAATAGGATGGCATACAAAGTGGGTTTATCTGATCAAGTTTAAATAGATATGCTGTTTATTTCTGGTAAAACTTGGTGGGCTTTTGCTGACCAGAACTGACGATGATGTTTAAGGATGTGTTTATAGAAAGACATTAGATATGAGACAAAAAATTGTTAGTTGTACAGGTGATATATTATTAAAATGGTTTATAATTGTGACAAAGAAGAAGTAATTTCTTAAATTTTTCTCTTTGTCATATTATTTTTGTATTTCCTTTTTCTTTTTATGTTATATCTAGTTTATTTTACTTTCTATTTTGTTCTTTTTTGTAATTAGTTTTCTGTATAGCTATATAAATAAAATTATTATAAAAACATATCATAATAAAGTTATTACCAAAAAGGCCTGGCATCCTACAATGACATTTAGATGACCATTTGAGTAAATAGTTAGACAAGAAGCAGAAAATTGTTAATACATTCTTTGTGATTGTTTCCTGTTGTTGAAAGTAAGAAATGCAAAGCACTGCTGTTGTGTGTAGGCATATCAGGCATTGGCTAAAATGCCCTTGACAGGCTCATTTATCTGGGGTAAGAGCAAGACAGAGTGAAGAATCTGTTTCATCTCCCAGCCTGACAAGATGGATGCCTTAAAGGACTTATTAGTATCATGAGAGCAAATAAATGGGTCACATTGGAAGAAATCCATCCTCACTTTCTTTCCAAGCATAATTGTTCTGGACTCTGTTTCTATAATTTGTATACCATATTATAGAATGATTCACAATATGTATAATATATATATTGCAATTAATATATTCAATAACATAAATAGCAATGAATGAAAAATCAAAATTTCAGTATAAACCATTATGTGGTAACACAACTAGGCTACATTTTACTTAATGTTCATTGGAACCAGTGAAATCAACAATTTAATTGTTCATATAGAAATTGGAATTATTTATCTAATCATAGAAAACATTGGTGATAATTTTACATCACCATTACAATATGGTGACAATGAAATTATTTGTCAACCTTTTATTAAAATACAAGGAGATTGTCAGATAGAGAAAAAATAAGTTTCCCAGTACAGTATATCAAGAATCAAGTACTGTGCCAGACTTCTGAATGTTTACAAGGGGTGTAAGGGGGACTTGATTTGGATTAATCTCAACATGTCCCCTTTCTGAAATTAGTAGAATTATTAGAACATAAATAAAAATAAAAAATCAAGTTCTCCATTGGACTTTGTGAACATGGATCTCTTCTCTATCCTTGTGCCTCTTTCTGTGAGCAGTGAAGAAAGTCCCCTGTAGCAATAATAATAGTAGTAGCAGTGGTAATAGTAATACTAATAGTACCATGTTAAGAGAATCTGGCTTCTCTAATATTCTTTGCTTGTTGGAAGTCAGCTGGGAAGATTACAAATTGTGATCATGTACCAGAAGACACTGCAAGCATCGTAAATGTGAGCCAGTTGCCTGTGTCTGAATATGATCATACAGCTACAGGGGTGATACAATTGTTGTAACTTTGAGGACAGGTTATAAATCACTTTTCCAAGCCATTGTAACTTAGAACTCCTTGTTAAATGTTAGGCCATAAGTTGTGGAGTACCCATAATGCGGTTTCTTCAACTCTCTTCTATATTAAGAATGACCTAGGGTGTATTTATAACATGAGTTAAATATGCAAAATACAGTGGGAGTTGATATGTGTCGTGCACTACAGTCTGTTAATCAGCCACATCTCTGTAAGAGTGTGTACATAAAGATTTAGAATCCATCTCTTTCTTACATTACAATAATTATTAACATTAAATGATTTTTAAAATATTTGCTTGTTTAATATAAATGGAAATTAGAAGTCCTGACATTAACAGTATCTTAGCAAATTCATTTACAGAGGGGGCTTTGATTTACAATAATGTGAAACCATTCCACAATTCCAATTTTTTAGCATGAGGGGGTAATATTAAATAATCATGAAAATCAGAACATAATCATTTTGACATTTGAGAGGCCTTTTATGGAGATGATGCTAATTTCCAACTGATGAGACTACCAGAATGTAAAGAAATTCATTGTACATGTTAAAGAAGAAAGAAGACAAAATTGTGAATAAAGTAAAAATATATATCAGGAGAGAAGTACAAATGGATTTGTGTCATGATGTCACAAAATGTTTGATTTTTACTTAGGATTTTCATTATTTCTATTTTTTTTTCAGTATCATCAAGCACTATGTTACTTACCCACTACTCATTATGGAAGATCAATGGATAGTCACAGCTATCATAATGTCATCATTACCAAAGAAGCTCTTAAGGAAGAAACTATTTGGAAAATTATTGTTTTTGGCTTTGTATATTTTATTGTTTGCACTGCTTAAGGTATAAATTTTGAATAATTGTACTCATACACTAATACATGGGAAATGACTTGTCTTTTTTTTTGCGTGTACAGAATATTAGTCAGTTATGGATATATAAGCACATTTTCTGATTGCATGAAACTTTTTTATTTCTTTACATACTGCTGAAATCAGTATTTAAGATTTACAAGTTCCATTATGAAGAATATTCTTACAAAGAAGAAAAAAAAACATAACTGTAAGACAAACATGCATTTCCCATCACTTCACAGCAGTTAGTCTTTAATGGCTTATGTTGTTTGTAGTTGGGAAAATAATATTATAGAAATAGCAAAGTGGAATTATATTTTAGGAGAAATATTCATCCCATATTTTGTTTTAGTCTCTAGTAAAGTGAGAGCTTTAATGGGAGCCAATAATGAAGATAAAAAGCCAATAACTTTTCTTATAGCTTAATAGTACTGTAAGCATTGATGAATCACACAGAATGAAACAGTCATTATGACAGAATTGTGCTTCAGAATGATTTATTCAAGGGTAAGGTCTGTAGTATACACGCATGAAGATAAATACAAAAAAAAGTTGAGAAGAGGGGAATAGAAAATATAGAAAGTCGCATGCAGCAAGATGCACAGAAAACAAATTTAATAATAAATAAAAATAAATGTAGCTAAGCCATCCAAAAAAATAAAAGTTGAAGACATAAGGGACAAGTCTGGTGGATCAGACTTGCAAAGGTGGGCAGATTTTGTACCTTTAAACCATCTGATCAAAATATATCATTAAGAGGTATTGTGTGCAGTGATTAAATATCAGATTTCCCAGGTTCATACAGAGAAAGAGGGTTATAGGTATAGTTTGTATTGATCTTAAAGGCATTTATTATGCATTATTCTTCAAAATAAATCAGTTAGGTAAAGTACATTTCAAGTACATTTTCATGAGCACTAAAAGAAGATGCTGGTATGCTTTCTAATGTGCTTTGTAACTGTATCTTCACATTTAGGGCATTGATGTATGTTAGTGATTTCACCCCATCCTCCTTTCCTTCTCTCACTATTAATGTTGCACTGAAATCTGTCTTTTAATTTTCCAGGGGCATTTTCTTCCTCTGAAAAAAGTTTTCCTTTTTTCCTTTTCTTTTAACCTTATTCCTAGGATACTTAAAAAAAATTTTTTTTCTTTGTTTTTTCCTTTCTGAATTTACTTTATTGAAAAAAAAAATAATAGAAGTGGATATTTATTTAGATATTTAGATATTTATTAACATTTATAGGCCGCCCTTTTCCCTGAGGGGACTCAGGGCGGCTCACATAAAATCAGGAAAGGGGAATACAAACATGACGTAGACAACACATAAGTAAAAATAATGAGCAACATTCATTCATCATTCGGGAGGGGCGGCTATCTTTGTCCCCAGGCTGACGGGCTAGCCAGGTCTTAAGGGCTATGCGGAAGGCCTGGACGGTGGTGAGAGTACGAATCTCCACGGGGAGATCGTTCCAAAGGGTCGGAGCTACTACTGAAAAGGCCCTCCTCCTTGTAGTTGCCAGCCGGCACTGGCTGGCAGATGGAATTTGGAGGAGGCCCAATCTATGAGATCTAATTGGTTGCAGGGAGGTAATTGGCAGAAGGCGGTCTCTCAAGTACGCAGATCCACTACCATGAAGGGCTTTATGGGTGACTAGTAGCACCTTGAAGCGCACCCGGAGATTGACAGGTAGCCAGCGCAGCTCGCGGAGGATAGGTGTTATGTGGGTGAACCGAGGTGCACCCACGATCACTCGCGCGGCCGCGTTCTGGACTAGCTGAAGTCGCCGGATGCTCTTCAAGGGCAGCCCCATATAGAGCACATTGCAGTATTCCAGCCTAGAGGTCACAAGGGCCCGAGTGACTGTTGTGAGAGCCTCCCGATTCAGGTAGGGTCGCAACTGGCGCACCAGGCGAACCTGGGCAAATGCCCCCCTGGTCACAGCCGTCAGGTGATGGTCAAAGGACAGCTGTGGATCCAGGAGGACTCCCAAGTTGCGAACCCTCTCTGAGGGGTGTAAAATTTGACCCCCCAGCCTGAGTGATGGAATATTGGTCGAATCTTTGGGAGGGAAGCACAACAGCCACTCGGTCTTTTCTGGGTTGAGTACAAGCTTGTTAGCCCTCATCCAGTCCATAACGGCCTCAAGGCCTCGGTTCATCACGTCTGCCGCTTCATTGAGTTGGCACGGGGTGGACAGATACAACTGGGTATCGTCCGCATATTGATGGTATCTTATCCCGTGCCTGCGGATGATCTCTCCCAGCGGTTTCATGTAGATGTTGAATAGTAGGGGGATAAGACCGAACCCTGAGGCACCCCATATGTTAGGGGCCTAGGGGTCGATCTCTGCCCCCCCACTAACACCGACTGCGACCTGTCCGAGAGTAGGAGGAGAACCACCGCAACACGGTGCCTCCCACTCCCACCTCCCGCAGTCGTCGCAGAAGGATACCATGGTCGATGGTATCGAAAGCCGCTGAGAGGTCAAGGAGAACCAGGATGGAGGGATGTCCTCCATCTCTGGCTCTCCAAAAATCATCGGTCAATGCGACCAAAGCGGTTTCTGTGCTGTAACCAGGTCTGAAGCCTGACTGGAAGGGGTCCAGATAGCTTGCTTCCTCCAAGGACCGCTGGAGCTGGAAGGCCACCACCTTCTCAACAACCTTCCCAAGAAAAGGAAGGTTGGAGACTGGGCGATAGTTATTAAGAACAGCTGGATCCAGAGATGGCTTCTTCAGGAGGGGTCTCACCACCGCTGCTTTTAGTGCGGTGGGGAAGTTCCCCTCCCAAAGAGAGGCGGTAACAACCACCTGGATCCAGCCTCGTGTCACCTCACTGCTGTTAGTAGCCAGCCATGAGGGACACGGGTCCAGTACACAGGTGGAGGCACTTACAGCCCTCATGGCCTTGTCCACATCCCTGGGGGCAACATCCTGAAACTCAACCCAGAGATGGTCTACTTCATCCTCTTGTGCCTCGGCTGGAACTGCAGAGATGGAGTCCAAGTCCGACCGAAACCGAGCAATTTTGTCCACTAGGAATTGGGCATAATCCTCAGCTCTGCCCTGCAAGGGTTCCCCCGCTTCCTTCTTATTTAGTAGGGAGCGGGTTATCCTAAACAGGGCGGCCGGGCGGGACTCAGCGGACGCAACCAAGGTGGCTATATAAGATCTTTTCGCTGCCCTAAGTGCCTGGTGTATTCCTTGGTGCTGGTGGTTACCATTGCTCGGTTCGATTCGGACTTATCGGACCTCCATCGGTGCTCTAGGCATCTCCTCTGGCGCTTCATCTCCCGGAGTTCCTCGGTGAACCAAGGAGGTCTCCGGGATCCGCCGCCTCGGAGGGGCCGTAGTGGCGCAATCCGGTCGAGGGCCTCCGATGCTGCCGAGTGCCAAGCAGCAACCAGAGTCTCTACCGGACTGTGGGCGAGAGTATCAGGAATAACCCCAAGCTCCGTCTGGAACCTTAACGACTCCATAAGTCGCCTGGGGCGGAACCACCTGGTCGGTTCCTCCTCCCTACAGTGGGGGTTTGGTCTCCGGAAGTCAAGCCTCAGTAGGCAGTGGTCTGACCACGACAGGGGTATGATGTCGTTACCCCTCAGACCAAGATCACAAATCCACTGCTCCGAGAGGAATACGAGGTCGAGCATGTGACCCGCTGAATGGGTTGGGCCCCGGATTACTTGGGTCAAGCCCATGGCTGTCATGGAAGCCATGAACTCCTGCGCCCCATCAGAGTTTTCACCGAGCGACGGCAAATTAAAGTCCCCCAGGACCATCAGCCTAGGGAACTCAATTGCCAGCTCGGCTACCGACTCGAGGAGCGAGGGGAGGGCTGCTGCAACGCTGTTGGGAGGCAGGTACGTTACAGCAGACCCACTTGACCCTTGAGGTCCAACTTTATCAGCAGAGACTCACACCCGACAAGCTCCGGAGCAGGGACCCTATGAGACGCTAACGACTCCCGGATAACAATGGCCACACCCCCATCCCTTCTCTGGGCTCTCGGCTGGTGCAGCACCTGAAATCCTTCTGGGCACAGCTCTACAAGGGGGACTCCTCCCTCTGGGCCCAGCCAGGTTTCAGTAATACATGCCAGGTCTGCCCTCTCGTCTAAATTAAGTCCCGGACGAGAGGAGCTTTATGTACCACAGACCTGGCATTTAGCGACAGCAGCCTGAGTCCAGGATCCTGACTACTTGCGCCATCTGGTCTCGGAGTGGGACTCATAGGGCCGGAAGGAGGGATCTCTGTAATGTAGCGAACCCTCCTTCCCCGGTAATGGCCTGCCGTAAAGTCCCCGCCATATCTGCCCCTCCCTGTTACGACCGTAATACTCCGACCCTCTCCCGTGTCTCTGGTCCCCTCAACCACCCCCATGGCCCCGGCAGGTCCTCCGAATCATACATACCCATGCACTCCCCCAAGCAGTCCCCACGTAAAAGTTAAAACACAGAAAATTACAACAATATAATAGTAAAAAGTGGGCATTCATTCATCTCATACGTGTCCCATGCATATCCCATACAAAGAGAGAAGAAAAAGATGAAAGAAAAGAAAGAAACTAAAATAAGTTGCGCAGTTGATTAAAATTTAAGATGCGAGCTCAGATGCAGAGTTGGCTCTTAGTGCTCAGGTTGAAGTGGCTGAAGACAATTACAGTTCAGGTGGAATATATGGGGGAGTGTCTTATAACCCCTCTCTTCTTCTGTAAATTTGTTGGTCAAAAGGTCCTGTGGGGGTTCAGTGCGAACATACAATGCTGCCATCATCTGTCCACCAGCAGCCAGTCCCAGAGTTTTCTTTCTGGGGTAAAACCACTCCAAGGAATTCCCAAAGGCGCAACACTAAAAATAGATAGAGTAAAGAGATGGAAACAGGCGTTGGAATTGCCAGGGGGAGCCGTCGCTGTTCTCAAGATTGAACTTGCTTCCTCAGTACTGAATGGCCGAGGCAGCACGAGAACCACCGGAATCCCTAGAGCCAATGGGGTCGTCCAGATCTGTAAGGCCCAAGGGTGGTCTCCCCGGTTCCTCGTCCCCACTGCAGGCAGACCGAGCAGGGAGGTGGGGCAGACGATGAGGCCGCCAAAGAACGTCGCCGCTGCCACCGAGCTGAGGCTCCTCTCCTTGCCGCCGAACAGCTGGTACGGCGAAACAGCACGGAAGCCGCTGGAGCCGCCAGAGTCCACGCGGTCCGCGGTCGCAACGTCCGGACGGTCTGGAGATGGTCCTGGGGGTGGTCCCACGGTCGCAGGGTGTTCTCGTCATGGCAGGCAAAGTTGGGAGGTGAAATAGGCGATGAAGCCGCCGAAGAACGCCGTCGTTGCTTTTTAGCTGAGATTCCTCTCCTCGCTGCCGAGCGGCCAAACCAGCATGGAAGCCGCTGAAGGCGCTGGAGCTTTTGCGGTCCGGGGTTATCCCCAAAGTGGTAACCCCTGCCGCTGGCTGATCTTTTCGAGCTCCCTGGATCTCAAGCCTCCCGGACGGGCCTCTCATATTAATTTTAAAGTTGTTGCTCACGGTTTTTTTCGGCATTTTCGTCGGATAGTTCACAGCGAACGGAGCCTCGCAACCATCTTGGTCTCGCACATGCGCAGTGAGGTGAAGATCTTTTCATTTCTTTCAAAGCCTAGAACGTACCCAGCCTGCCCAAGGCCCAATAGAAAGACTTGTCTCTTCATTAAGATTTAATTAAATTGTGAGATGACTATAAAGATATATGATTCAAGGAGACTTCATAACTAAAAGTACACCATACTCCACTAGTAAAAAAAAAATTACATTTTCTTTTTATTTGAACACAAATTCTTGGTAGGCAAAGAAGAGAATTCACATTAACATTGCCTAATATTTACAAATGAACATGGCAAATCTAGACAGCATACTAAAAAGCAGAGACATCACCCTACCAAAAAAGTGCATATAGTCAAGGCTATGGTTTTCCCAGTTGCAATGTATGGCTGTGAAAGTTAGACCATAAGAAAGGCTGAGTGCCAAATAATTGAGCCTTTGAACTATGGTGCTGGAGACGACTCCTGCAAGTCCATTGGACTGCAAGGTGATCAAACCAGTCAGCCCTAGAGGAGATCAACCCTGACTGCTCTTTAGAAGGCCCGATCCTGAAGATGAAACTCAAATACTTTGGCCACCTAATGAGAAGGAAAGACTCACTGGAGAAGAGCCTAATGCTGGGAAAGATTGAGGGCAAAAGAAGAAGGGGACAACAGAGAGTGAAGTGGCTGGATTGAGTCACTGAAGCAGTAGGCATGATCTTAAATGGATTCCAGAGGATGGTAGAGGACAGGAAGGCCTCGGGGAACATTGTCCATGGGGTTGCAATAGGTTTTGATCAATTTTAAGAGATATGTTGTTAAGAAAGAGATTCATTTGTGGGCTTCTTCAGATGTTATTAATTTTTCAATGTCAGCAAAGTGATATTGATTAATGTCATATATAATGTGATGTTACTAAAAAGAAATGAATAAATAATTGACGAGATTTAAGCAGAATGAGCTCCATAGCTGCACTACATATAGAGATATTATATAATGTAATCATGTTTTGTGCCCTATACCAGTGATCCCCAACCCCCGGTCCACGGACCGGTGCCGGGCCGTGGAGTACCTGGCACCGGGCCACGCAGCGGCCGGGGGCCATGATCGCTGCAGCGGCCGGGGGCCATGATCGCTGCAGCGGCCGGGGGCCATAGTTTCTTTCTGTATGCAAATTAGGGTTAACTGGCACAAGGGGTGTTACTGGACCGCTGGTGGCACTCTGATGTCACCAGCGGCCCACCGCCCCCCTGTGTCCAGCGCCGCCCTTCTCATTCCTTTTCAGCGCTTCAGCGCTGGCCGATTCCTGAAAAAAACCTAAGAGTGCCTGCGCAGCTACGTAGGGCTAGCGTAGACAGCGCTAGTAGCGTAGCCTTGCACTTTATATTTATGTAATTGTATTTTATTTTGTAAGGCATGTTTAAATACAATAAAATAAAAGTTGTTTAATCAAAACAATCTGATATATAAACAATCAATGTGTCGTCGCAAACAACGCCCCCCCACCCCTGCGCGCACTCAGCGGGCCACGGTAAAATTATCAAAGGCTGACTGGTCCGTGGCGATAAAAAGGTTGGGGACCACTGCCCTATACTATATTAATAATTAGGTAGATAACCTATATTAGATGGTCTGTTCTTATTATATGTAGATATTCTGTTCTTATTGTATGAAAAATAACAGTGTTGGCCATTTCTTTACAATAATCCAGATAGTGTGAGCAACAAAAAGTGAATATCCACCTACATATCTAACCAATGATTTTCAGTCTGGCCAAAAGCAATGGCACTTAACAAATAATTTGCTTCTGCTACTCCTTCTTGTCTAACTGCTCAGTAAATTGGTACTATTTTTGAAGTCACTTGATAAGAAAGTTGAAGTGATTGTTTTCATTCAATGCACTACTGTGAAAGAATGACTGGTTTTACATTTTAATCTACACAAGCTTAATTCTGGATGGTGGGCAACAAAATCTGTATCTATAACACTTGTAAAGTTATCAATAACAAGTCATAAATTAACATGTACAAATATTTTATCAGCTATTTCACTTACCTATTATATAAATAATTTTAGGAACAAAAAGAAACTATAACTAAATAGAGACATAAAGTTGTGTAATATCCACCTATTGTTTCTGTTTGGAAGGAAAAAAATTAAATGCACTGGTTTAAAAAAATACACTGGCTTGAGAACTGTGAACTGACTACAGTTTTTTTTATAATTACTTCATAAGTAATATGAAGAAGTTCATATTAAGGAATACGAAGAAACATGAAGACATTGGAGCAGGGCCTTAATAGATTAAGACATATTTAAGAAAATTAGAGGTATAATTTCTAACTTGAAAGTAATTTTTATCTTTGTGGTTGTGTAGTGGGTGTTGTGAAATGGGCTTCAGTAGGCAAGAGCCAGACCAGCATAGCTACAACAGCATTTATTGACTCAAAACTGCAACTGGGGAACAACAGGCAAATCAGAGGTGGGTTGCTCCCGGTTTGGCCCAGATCGGGAGACTCAGTAGTGGTGGAGGGAGCAGGCTATGCCCACCTGCCCAGACGCTTCTGTACATGTGCAGAAATGTCACGCACAAGTGCGCATGAGCGAACCAGTATTTTTTAAAAATAGAACCCACCACTGAGGCAAATGCCTGGGCTCACAAGGTTTTAACCAATCATAATGCTTGAAAAACCCGCCCAAATATGAATGTTCAAAGTTTACCTCCAAAACAGTTGGAGCTAACAGTGAGGATCATCTAAAGGTTAGTTTCACTTTAGCAGGGCTTAACACAACTGTATACATTCAATACATGACAATGGGATTTCAGCATATTTCTGCTGTAGTTCTACTGAGATGAAATTTTCTAAAAAATTTCTTCCATGTGGATGTGCTTTTCTTTGTGATATTTTTCAAGTACTGAAAACGAAAGGAGGTCAAAATGTTCAAGGCATGGCAATGCTTCCAGAATCCAAAGTAAATCTCTTTACAGCCTCATTAGCTGCTGATTTGATAGCAGAGTCAAATCATGCCAGTGAGGGCAAATGAAGATAATGAAGAGTGATGCCAATGGTTCCTAAAAGAAAATGATGGGTTTGTGAGAAAATGCTACTAGTATTCAAGGAAAGACAAGAACATATAAAGCAATTCAGAATATTCCTCCTCCTCTAAACTCATTCAGCTGTTCTCTACAGAAAGCAGTCAATATTCTGCATAGAATTCTGATATAAAATTATTCCAAACCTCATTAAATAGGTCTAACCTTTTTTAAAAATAATAATAATAATAATAAATTTCTCATTTGTTAATTTTAAATCTTTAGAGTCATTCCTCAAATCAGATACAGCAAGACAATTGCCTCAAGCAGCTTATCTAATGTGCTATGAAAAATATATGTAAATATAATAGGACTACACAATTCTTACAGAAATATGACCATTTGTGTTTGCTTCATTAGTTAAAATAACATTACCTTGCAATTGACCTGGAGGTACCCTGACTTGGAAGAGAAAAAGAGTCTGCCCAGTTTCAGTTTGTGAATTCTTCTCCCATTTCTGCACAATTATTTTCTAAAAAAAGAACACAGTGATCTTAATGGTTATTTCTAGTATGTCACCCAAGCTGAGTTTTATAGTGTAGCATTTGGAAGCAAATTGTGCAATCAGCTGAACATATGTTTTCTCCTTTTCATTCCTCTTCCCTCCCTCACAATTAAAAGTCTTTTATGCAACATTCTCAAAGAGTTGTTATGCTGTGCACCACATACCGCAGTATAAAATAATATAAGCTAACTGCAATCTGGAAATGAAACATAATGTCAGAAAGTAATTTTTCAAGTCACAATAACAGGTTTCAATGTTTATAGCATTTTGGTTGTTTTATTTCATATGACAATCTAAATATTTAGCATTACTAAACAAAGGATACAGATCACTGAAAAGAAATGATGACTAAGATTACTCTGCAATGTCTTTTCAGTAAAATATGCTAACTTCTGTTGGTATGGCTGGGGTCTCTATGGATTACAAGATAGATTTAATGTGGGTCTTTTTAAATTTCATAATATATAGAAGATAAAAGTAATTCTTATGCTCATTTTCACAATCAAGCTCATCTGTTCCTTTTTGCACTGTTTTTCTAGGGTTTCTTTATAAATATTATGTTTCACTGAAATAATTGGTCCAACTGATATATCCCCCAGTGCTACCATTCTAAACAGCTGTTTGTTACAAGCAGTGACGTGCGGTGAGGTTTATGGCTGGTGAAGCAGTCTTCTCCCCGACATCCCACTGTCTAAAGCACTTTCTTTCACCTGCCTGAGTTCTGACAGGCGGGCGAAAGAAAGCGCCAGCCCACCTCTGGCTTTCTTTTGCCTGCCGCTCTGTCTGACATAGAGGCAGGCAAAAGAAAGCCAGAGGTGGGCTGGCGCTTTCTTTCTTTTGTGCAGAGGCTGCAGCCCGCCTGAGCTGCCTGCCTTTGGGCAAAAGAAAGAAAGCTGCTTTTGCCCGCCCCGCCGCTATGTCTGACATAGCAGCGGGGCGGGCAAAAAAAGCCAGTGGAGGGCTGGCGCTGGCGTACCGATTTCAGCGTGATAAGCACGCTTTATAACAATTTTTCCCACGTCCCTCCGCCTTTTAAAAAAGTCCCGATTTTCTGGCTTCATGTTGAAAGCCCAGTGGATTTGCTTAAGAAATCCTAACCGGGGCAAGACAAAAGACACCCTGTCTAAACCCCCTCTCTCTCTGTCTCAGTACTTTCATTGAAGATATTAAAACATTAAAGCAACAAAACGGACCTCCCTCCCCACCGCGCCACTTTTTAACCTCATTTTATAAGAAAAAATGATCTAGTACAATAGAGCTGCAGGAATTGGCTAGAGAGGTTACTTCCTGGATTTTCCGGAGGGGAGGGGCACGGAAGTTGGAGGGCTGCTCTGAAAAATGATGGCATTTTCCCCTGACTAATTTCACCATTTCAATTTGCTCAGTTCTTTGTATTAACATCTACATCATTCTGGGTTTACTTGGAGTGCAAGCCTGCTAGTAAGTGGGTTTTTTCTTTTATTTTTAATGTATACTTATTTTATTTATTGTGCATAGGATTTATTAAAATAGTTTTATTCTGTGTGGATTTAAGTTAAGAACTCTCTGTTATTAAGCTTTCCTCAATTAATCTCTGAGTAGATTCCCACCAACTTCAAGATCCCAAGGGCACATCTTGGAAGCTACACCTTTGCCTAGTTTATAGATGATGTCTTTCCTTAAATATGAAAATAAATACATTCATTGTTCAAATGTGTACATCTCAATAGAAATGACTCTCAGGGGTGACAACAATCCACTAAAATAATAATATAAAACAATAATTACAAAAACAGGAGCAACTGTTATAAAAATTATTATTAAAAAATAAAGAATAAAAATGGAGTTATTAAGTATATTAATTGCAGCAACCACAATACAATACCACTAGACATACCCAATTCCAAGGAATTAAAAGATGCTTGCTCCTGGGGAGGAAAGCTATGGCAAATCTAGACAGCATCCTAAAAAGCAAGGTGACCAGATTTTCAGTAAAGAGGGACACCTTTGACTGGGGGTGGGGGCTTGATTAAAAATTTTATACGGAGCAACAAAAATTTTCATACAACGCAAAAATAGTATTGTAATATTTTTTTTATTTCAACATAACTACAATTTACGAATATAAATTGTAACTGTTGCCAAACATCAAAATTTTGATCGTGTGACCATGAAGATGCTGCAATGGTCACTAAGTGTAAAAATGGTCACTAAGTGTGAAAAATGGTCATCAGTCACTTTTTTCAATGCCATTGTAACTTTGGTCACTAAGCCCATTATACCACCTTTCTTGCCACAGTTCTTAAGTGAATAACTGCAGCTGATAAGTTAGTAACATAAGTGAATCTGGTTTCCCCATTTGACTTTGTCAAAAGGTGATTATATGACCCCAGGACACTGAAATCATCATAAATATCAATCTGTTGCCAAACATCAAAATTTTGATCGCGTGACCATCAGGATGCTGCAATGGTCGCTAAGTGTGAAAATGGTCGCTAAGTGTGAAAAATGGTCATCGGTCACTTTTTTCAATGCCATTGTAACTTTGGTCACTAAGCCCATTATATCACCTTTCTTGCCACAGTTCTTAAGTAAATAGTCTAAGACAATTTTTAAAAAGATTCTATCCAAAATACAAAATACCAGCTGCAGTTATTCACTTAAGAACTGTGGCAAGAAAGGTGGTATAGTGGAAAAAAAAAATATTACAATACTATTTTTGCGTTGTATGAAAAATTTTGTTGCTCCGTATAAAATTTTTAATCAAGTGCCCCCCCCCCCCAGTCAAAAGTGTCCCTCTTTACCAATCTGAAAATCTGGTCACCTTAGTAAAAGACCCACCTCTGCTGGTGGGCTGCTCCAGACACAGAGAAAGAAAGCTCAAATTGAGAGAGAGTTTGTTTGAGTGAAGAAACACACACACACACACACACACACACACACACACACACTACTTACAATTACTTACAAATTACATTAATTTTGAATTTCTCCCCCTCCCTCCGACCCACATACCTTTTTCAGCTGTTTCACAGAGGATTTCAATTCTGCTCTTGCCTCCCATCATGAAAATGTAAAAATGTAAAAGGAAAAAGGCAAGAGCTGCTGAGGTCAGGCTGGGCTAGCTGCTGCCAGAGTCCCCAATGGATGACTCTGCTTAACTGTTTAACAAAGGCCTCTAAAAAAACGCCCTCTACAAGAGGAGGCAAGGGAATCATGTGCCTCATCTACATAAGGAATTTTTCACCTTTTAAACCTTGCTTAACTCTACTCGAGTGATCATAAAGTCAGACTAAATGAGGCACTTGGTTCTCCCGCCCCCTCTTGTAGAAGGCACTTTTTTAGAGGCTTTTTTAAACAGTTAAGCACTAAATAGAGTCATCCACTGTGACGCTGGCAGCAACTACCTCAGCCTTTTTCCTTTTACATTTTTTTTTCTTTTCATGATGACAGTGATGAGGCTCCTTCCCCTGCCTCCCCTGACTGCACGTCACTGGTTACAAGAGATATTATATGAAGCAGAACTAGCAACAAATTCAAAAATTATTCCTTTTCCCCAGTATCTGCTCTTGTGTACCTATACCTATAAAGAACTTAAGAATATTAAGTAACAACATTCTGAATGAAATCACTTGAATATTCACTTGAATATTGTCTAATATGAAACATGCCATTAGTGTCATGCTGCATTCTTACCTGGCTAAACAGGTGAGATAGATATATAGTAAATAATAAATCCAAAAACTTTAATAAAGGTAAAAGTTCTCCTCGCACATATATGCTAGTCATTCCCAACTCTAGGGGTGGTGCTTCAAAGCCAAAGAGCCAGCGCTGTCTGAAGACATGTCCATGGTTACATGGCTGGCATGTCTAAATGCTGAAGGTGCACAGAATGCTGTCAGCTTCCCACCAAATGTGGTTCCTATTTTTCTACTTGAATTTTTTATATGCTTTTGAACTGCTAAGTTGGCAGAAGCTGGGACAAGTAATGGGAGCTCACTATATTATGCAGCCCTAGGTATTCGATCCGCCGAACTGCCAACCTTTCTGATCAATAAGCTCAGCATCTTAGCCAATGAGCCACCGTGTCCCTTCAAAAAAACTTTATGTAAAGAATAACAATAAGAAGAAAGTCATCCTAGCCAATGAGCCACCGTGTCCCTTCAAAAAAACTTTATGTAAAGAATAACAATAAGAAGAAAGTGAAGAAACAATTGTGTTCCTTGACAATTCACTGGATAACAAATATTTCTATTCCTGAACACTTTGGGATGTACCTTATAGATTTTTGGCTGTTAATTATGAAAATAACTTGTTATTTATTTCATTGCATACCATTTTATAGAAAACTTGTTTTTACAAAATGGCGAAGTATATCCTTCAGTATCTGTTGGCTGTACTGCATACATGAAAAAACATGAAAACTTGCAACTGTTATTAAAGCACATTACACAATACACCAAGTTCAACTATAATATCAATAAGATCTAAAAGTACTGAATCAGATGCTTGGAAGGCAGGTTGGATATACCAAGTACTGTTGAATGGGACAGCAGTCATAAACAGCCACATTAAAGAAATGGCCACTCTCAAAGAATTTGGTTCCAAGGGGAGAATTTTTATTGTCCATAGATCATATACATTAGCAATGACAAGCATTTTGAAGATTTGTTAGTGGGGCCAGATCACCTGGAAAGCATTCAAGGATGTTGTTAAGATTTTTTTTGGCAATTACAAACTACCAACCCATATTCATCTGATTGATACACTTCATGGTATTGTATGCTATAAGAAGTTTAATATATCACTGAAAATTGATTTTCTGCATTCACACTTGGACTTTTTTTCCTGAAAATCTAGGTTCAGTCAATGATGAACATTGGGAAGGATTTCACTAGGACATTGCCACAATGGATAAACAGTATCAGGGCAACTGGAATCCATCAATGCCAGCCATTATTAGACATTGCAGCGAGCTGCATTGGACATTGAGTACAAATGAAAAATCACCCACAAAAGATATGTCAGAAACATTAGGAAATTAAAAACATAATCATTAAACATTAGTTTCATATTTCTCAAGATTCCTACATAATATTGTCATTCTGAAATTATATTTCTATTCAATTCAAAGGAGTCTATCATAAATCACCAAATATTTTTTTCAGGAAGAAAATAAATTGTTGTCCTGTGAATTCACAAATGACCTGTTCATGGCCAAATTTTAGCAACACATTCAACACTGCCAAATAGGATTCATTACAAGATTGAGTTATATTTCTAGCATAAAATAGTTGTAAAAGTTTTAAAAAGAACATGTGTCTCAAAGTTGAGTATGCTGAAATGAGTAAGTATGGTAATGATACTTACCTCATCATCACCATTTGGAAGCCACATTATGAATTCTGTAAAAGTCTTAATCTACTTCATAAGTCTGTGAAAACTTAGTAGAGCCAAAACAAGCTCAGATTTACTCCCTACAAGATTTCTGCTGTTTGTAAGAAAACTGGCTTGATCTTGATTCTAATGTTGCCTCTGTATAGGATTACACTTCTGAACCATCAGATCTGTGAATCTGTAGTTCTTCAGAATTAGAACTTCATACTAAAGTTCTAGAAAACCTGCCCAGTGATTCTTTTGTATTAGTATTCTAATTGTATACCCTTTTGGACTGGGAATCCTTAATGACTATGATGAATGACATCATCAACTTCTATATAAATTACTGCATCACACTTTTGATGGGGCTTTCAAGATGATTCAGCTACAATTATTTAAAATTCAGTGGCCGAAATGTTAAATGTATCTAGCAGATGGTATGGTCATTGCACTGGCCAGTTATTTGCCTCAGGATTCAATTCAAATCTCCTGAGTTTCTTCAAAACTTGTAGTCAGTTTTAATCAGTTTTGTTTGTGCATCCTGGGGTGGTAGATATTCCATCATAGAATACCTTGCTAAAGGTATTCCTGAAATATGTGGTCCCTCCCACTGCTTTGGCTTTTTAGAGTTCTATGGAGACAAAGTTGTTCTACTGCTTTATGGCTTTTAGGATGGGGTCCGGTCGGGTAGGGTAGGGTAGGATAGGATATGATAGGATGGGATAGGACAGGATATATAGAATTTAATTCTTGATTTTATTTGTATATTTTATTTGTTGCATATTTATATAGTTGCATTTTCTTTTATGCTATTGTAAACCAGTTTGAATCTCTCAAATAAGTAATATACAAATTATTGTATAAATAAATATAGTGTTAACTTTGCTCTACTTATTTAATAAGCCAAATAAATTACATTTCATAATTACTCTATAACATACGTAGAGAAAACTACTTTATTCTTTTGGGATTCTTCATGGGATTACTTAAATAGTAGATACCAGTGTAATGCTAATTCTTGATTTAACTTTTGTATGGACCAAATGTGGAAATATTTATTTATTTATTTATTTATTTATTTATTTATTTATTTATTTATTTATTTATTTATTTATTTATTTAATTTGTATGCCACCCACTCTCAAAGAGATTCAGAATCAAAGTTACCAATCTGTCTACACTTATTTTAACCATAGAATACCTAAAAACTGTTGCATTAATTCCTTCTACTGCAGTTCAAATTAAGTATCAGAAAATATAAAGAAAGGCAGATTTTTCAACTAGTATAATTACTAGATATAATTACTTGAATTCCTTATTTGTATTAAAGTAGTTAATTAGTAGATACCTTGAAGAATTTTTATTGCTAGAACTATATCTGATTTTTTCTGGAAGTATTTTAATTCGCTCATTTTATATTAAAATATGCAATTTTTTCCAATCTGCTTGTTAGCTTGAACATCTTTAACATCCTAAATCCATTATAATGCCTTTCAGGGTACTTTAACCATTTTACAAAATATAATTTCGTAAGAGTTTGTGGAATGTTTAGAGTTTAGGTGATTTAATTTCTTCTTAATATGCCCTGATTAGAAAGCATGAAATTTACATTGTATGGAAATTATCTATTTACAGTACATCATTCCTTTAAATAGAATTTTTGGCCCTAAAAACTACATAAAAAATTGCTAAGTAAGATAAATGGATATCCTAAAAATAGTAAAACTGATTTGAAAAATCATAATTATTTTGTGATTACATTTTCGGTTCTGGGCGAACCAGTTGTTACAGTATGTGATGCCCACCTCTGAGTAAAGTCCCCAAAATTCTGTACACTCTTCTTTGAGGTGTTGTCCCAAATTGTTATTTTGGTCCATTTGTATAATTTCAGTACAGATCTGCTACTATAAATAGTCCCACTGGTGTTGATCAATATACATTTTATCAACTTAGCAAAAATTCTCTTTAAGGATTTCATGCAAGGAAGGGACTTCAGAATATATTTATATTTATATTTATATTAAATATAAATTTACTAAACAAATGTCTCACTTGAGGCTCAGTTGTGGTCATAAGTCAAGGATTACCTGTATTTCCATGGCAAGAAAAGAAATTTGCACTGAACAGAGATGGCAAGTGGGTTACTTAAAATCTTGCAATAGTTGTTCACATTTTGCTGATTTTTAAAAAATAGTTATTTGTACCTAGTGTAGATCTACATTATGCAACTGTAACTAGCAATCAACTCCCATTACAATGGGAACATTTAAGAAAGTTGTTGCCTAGAAAAGCAAGAATTTGTGTGATATTGTATTGTTAGCTATAAAGAAGTTGGGCATCAGCCCAGTTCTTAGCTTCTGCCCATTGTTTCTAGCCTTTCTAATGGCTGAGTGGAAAAATTAAAAGTGGACCTAGAAAACTTGAGTTTGATATCATTATCTAGGAACATCCTAGAAAAGATAATCAAGTAATAGACTTGCAAGTACTTAATATAAATGCTTATGAACGTAAACTAAATGGAGACTACAATAATATATAAAATAAAGCAGGTTGAATCAGCAAATCTTACTGTTTTCTTCATCGTTTTCCTACACGGGATAAAACAGATGAATAGGTAGAAGCCAAGATGGACCTGGCTTAGCAATATACTTGTGGAAAGAATCTGGAAGTTGATAGACCACAAACTAAATAGGAACCAAGTATATGCTACAGTTGCCAAAATGTTAGTACAGCATACATAAAGATATACAGTCAAGATCAAAAGAAGTGATAGTATTACTTTATGCTGCCCTGGTCAGACTGCACCTTGAATACTGTGTCACTGTAATACAAAAAGGACATGGAGCAATAGAGATAGTCATCTGGCTAGACCACAAAAAAGGGTCTTCTTGGTGGTGGCCCCTCTTTATCAATTTCCAAGGGCATGGTTGGTGCCTACCCTGCTGCTTTCCTAAAAGGCCCTAAAAACATGACTAAACAAAGGATATAGATCACTGAAAAGAAATGATGACTAAGATTACTCTGCAATGTCTTTTCAGTAAAATATGCTAACTTCTGTTGGTATGGCTGGGGTCTCTATGGATTACAAGATAGATTTAATGTGGGTCTTTTTAAATTTCATAATATACAGAAAATAAAAGTAATTCTTATGCTCATTTTCACAATCAAGCTCATCTGTTCCTTTTTGCACTGTTTTTCTAGGGTTTCTTTATAAATATTATGTTTCACTGAAATAATTGGTCCAACTGATATATCCCCCAGTGCTACCATTCTAAACAGCTATTTGTTACAAGCAGTGACATACGGTGAGGTTTATGGCTGGTGAAGCAGTCTTCTCCCCGACATCCCACTGTCTAAAGCGCTTTCTTTCACCTGCCTGAGTTCTGACAGGCGGGCGAAAGAAAGCGCCAGCCCACCTCTGGCTTTCTTTTGCCCGCCGCTCTGTCCAACATAGAGGCAGGCAAAAGAAAGCCAGAGGTGGGCTGGCGCTTTCTTTCTTTTGCGCAGGGGCTGCAGCCCGCCTGAGCTGCCTGCCTCTGGGCAAAAGAAAGAAAGCTGCTTTTGCCCGCCCCGCCGCTATGTCTGACATAGAGGCGGCCCACTTCTATGTCCGACATAGAAGCGGGGCGGGCAAAAAAAGCCAGTGGAGGGCTGGCGCTTTCTTTCTTTTGCCCAGAGGCGGGCAGCTCAGGTGGGCTGCCTCTGGGCAAAAGAAAGAAAGTGGCAGCCCGCCAGCAGAGGTGGGTAAAAGACCCACCTCTGCTGGTGGGCTGCTCCAGACACAGAGAAAGAAAGCTCAAATTGAGAGAGAGTTTGTTTGAGTGAAGAAACACACACACACGCATGCACACACACACACACACACACACACAAATTACTTACAATTACTTACAAATTACATTAATTTTGAATGTTGCTTTTCTAAAAGGCCCTAAAAACATGGCTTTGTCAGTGGACTTGGAGACTACAAATGGAATGGAGCTTATCAAATAACTATTCTGATTGCATTGTTGCTGCCATGGAGGTGAGGGTGAGGGTGACATACATATATACATATGCCATGATTTATTATGTGATGGTTTTTAAAATAAATAAATGCTGTAAGCTGCCCAGAATCATCTATGTATGAGCTGTGCAGCTATATAAATTTGTTTAATAAATAAATAATAAAGGATGGAAGGTGCTTAGATACTGAATATTATGAATAAAGAAACTTGGGTATATTTTGCTTAAAGAAGAGAATACTAAGCTGTCTGCCAATATATAAAGGGATATCACAGTGAGAAGATTGTGAATGTATTCTGCACAGCAACTGAAATTAAGACAATTTAGTTAAATTAAGATAATTTAACTAAGAGAGATTCACACTTGCAAGAAGAAATTTCCTGACTGTTAGATTTATTAAGCAGTGGAACAGACTGCATCTATACCAATTTTAGAATTAAAAATAATTATGGAATAACTTAAATAGAGGCAAATTAAGTTAAAAGATAGTATTTAACTCCTTTACAATTAGGATTATATAATGATAAAACATTTGTAACAAGGTGATGTATACAAGGTAAAGTCTGCTAAAACTTTACCTGTGCAGTTGTCAAATAGGAAAGTAACAAGCAAAGTGAACTGGTAAAACCTACAGGAGAAGTTGGAGTTAAAATGCTAATATCTTTGTGTCAAACAAATAAGGAACAAAGTAATGTGCTCTTGAGACTGGAAAAGATCAGAGCATATACCTGTATCAAAGAACATAACATTACTGAACCTGCATACTAATTCCACATCAAACAAAGTTTTTCTTAAGATCTTAACAAATAAGAATATGGCCAAACATGGTAAGAATACTTTCAAAGGCAGATGAGAATGTAATAAGATAGCTGGTACAAACTAAATAATGGCGAAAAGAAAAATTAAGAAGCTGGTTTATCTTTGCTTTATTAACTCTAATACCTTAATATGGAATGTGGAATATGGAATTTTAAGCCCAACAGCTGTATCAGAAAAAGTAAACATCAATGATAAAATATTTAATTCAGATTAATATGATTTCTCAGCTTGGCTCTAGGTGACTGAACACAATTATAATGAAGCTAAGAATCTAATGAAATATACTTCTCAGGTTCAAGACATGTCCATAGGGCATCTGTGTGAGCAGTGATATACTATGAATCCATCACAATTCAGAAAAAAGCCAAAGACACCCCATTCATAGGTTCTTGTTACCAACAAGCAATTGAAAGTTCTTTTGATGCTACAGCTAGTTGGGGTTTCTAAAGTTTTTGCCTTCAGACCTCTCTTTACTATAACCTTAGCATAGGTACATCACCTAAAAATTGAAATACCAAAATGAATCAAAATAAATAGTGGAAATAATTACATTAAAAAAATTGGAAATAATAATTTATTGTAACAATGTAACTAAAAGGTTCTTTACAATGCCTCCCATGGACTGTGCCCTTCCCGAAGAAAAGAACATATCACAGTTTGAAAAATCCTGACATACAGAATATTTTGACAGTGCTTTCTAATCATTTACATGTTAGTGAAATTTTACATTTAAGAGTGTAAACACTGTGGTGGCAAAGTGCAGCATTGCAGGCTAATTATGCTGATTGCTGACTGGCAGCAGTTCAGAAGTTCAATTCTCACCGGCTCAAGTCTGTAAAGATTCTCAGTCATCCAGGTCATGGTTGTCCCACAGCTGCTTTTTTCAGGAGGCAACTTTCTTGTTTTTTTTTTCTTTTAAAGGACGTTTCGCTTCTCATCCTCCCATTTCACACTATCCTGTCAGAGCTGAAAAAGCTTCTTGGATGAAAGAAATAGCACATAGACTTATATAGAATATAAGTTGATGTGCTATTGCTATTGCTATTGCTAGTGTAGCAAAGAAATTATATCCTTCAAATATCATACGAGAACTTTGTCTTATATCAGAACTCTAGTCGTATCGTTATAACATGTGTATGGTATCTTTCTCTTTGTTTTTGCTTTTATTTTGAGAGAATGAAAAGGATGTGAACATGCTAGAAAGTCTACATATACTGTACATGTGGTACTTGACTTACAATGGTTCACTTAATGACCATTCAAAGTTGAAAGAGCACTGAAAAAAGTGACTTTGTTGGTCACACTTACGACCACTGTAGCATCCCTGTGGTTACATGATCAAAATCCAGATGCTTAGCAACTGGCTCATATTTATTATGGTTGCGGTGTCCTGGGGTGCTACAGTTGGACTCCACTATGCTCTGAAACTCCTTTTGGAAACTGAATGTAAAGCACCGCAGAGCATAAAATCTGTCAGAATTGCAGTTTTGACATAAAAGCATTTATTCTGAAGTATACTTTGGTTAGTACATCATGGGAAGGAGTCTTACATAAAGAACTAATGATAATTTCATTCCTTTGAGGCTTAAATCTGATTATTTTATTTGCAATGTAATGTAGGGGGAATTTAAATGTCATTTTCTCTCAATCCAGGGCTGGAACTGTAATAAATGGAGTTCCATATTATTTGTCTTGAAGACTTGCTGTAAAGGTATCATATAATAAAATTAATTATTTTTATTGATACTGATTTATGGAGTTTCGTGTTGTGTGATTTGGGCAATAAACTTAATTAGCCAATGAAGGCAAGAGACATAGTACTAAGTAGTACTAAATAGTGAGCAGGCAATAAAAGCTGAGTTTAAACACACTTCATGAAGAACAGTGTTGTTATACTCTACTACAAATGTATGACCCTTTTTTGAGTGAGGGGGAAGCAGTGATGGGTTCCGGGTAGTACGGCCCGATTCAACCATACCAGTAGTAGCCGGGAGAAGTGGCCACTGTACTGATATGGTGGCTCATTTGGTCTAGGATGCCCAGCCCCGTTCATAGCATACCAGCTGCGCTGGGGTCTGGAACCCACCACTGGGGGGAAGACTTCCAATTCTTTTTACATTCACTGTAGCAGCAAGCAGATGACCAATTTGAACTACAATGTTTTTTTACACCAGACAATCTTTTAGATACTGTAGGGGGGGGGGGGCACTCCACATTATAGGTACAGGAGCATTAATTTTACTACCTCATAGTAGGATGGTGAATTGTGATTATAATAGATAGAATAATTGGTTGATCCTTTCATTATGCAATGCAGTGATGGTAAAATTTTATATTTTTTCTTTCTACAAAACTCTTCTTATTCAATACACAAAGATATTTTTTAACAAACAATATTTTGTCATATGAGACGTCACCTATAACTAAACTAGAAAAAGCTAAAACCATATGATAAGTTCATATAATTGAGAAATTGATCAGTATAGTCTAGTTGAGATTTCAATATTTTTGGAAACTATCTCTAGTTTTAGATGGGAAGTAGCATTAGAAAAATGACTGAAGGTCGGCTTTGGTTTTTCTTCTTTCGTGCCATGTTTTGTTTGTTTTGTTTTTGTTTACCAAAAACATTCTGGGGGAAAAAACTATCTCAGCTCAGTTCTCAACAAAGTTCTAATTCTTTTTTGTTTGTTAATTGCAAAACTATATATACACGCAAGTTTAACATAAAGAAGACTAGAACAAGCAAGAAATGACAATTGCAGTGTTCAATCATAATCTTCTTTAGTTCTGTAGTCAGCAGAATATTGCTGTCATTTATAATAAAGAAGACTTTGTGTTCCGAAGCTAAAAACATTAACGCTATGCAAATTGGCAAAAAATGTATTAACACGGCACTTCACACAGGTATATAATATTTTTCAAAGTTAACGTCATAATGCCATGCAAAAACCATTCTATAATGTCAGAGTAAATTTTAGCTCAGTGATTTATCATCAATGACAAAATGTTGCAGCATTTAAACAAATATTCATATGAACCAATAGTATTTCTTGGCATGATAAGCAGGCATTAAAAAAACATCCATGTATATGCTCTCTCAAAAGAATGTACCGAGTGTGCATATATTTAAAACTGCCTATATAACATACAGGCAGTTCACACCTGCTATATGCAGCATTACATTGAAGCTCTTTCAACAATAGGCATTTTGACAATATTATACAAATACTTTATCATGGGTGCCAGCTGTTCTTCATTTCTGGGTATTAATAAGTGTTGTTTTAAAAGAATTGCACAATTTGGCACAGCTTTACCTAAAAGATTGTCTTCTCCCTTATATACTGAACTTTCTATCTGTTCTCCTTTTAGGAACAGTTTGGACAACTTACATCATTCATATAACATACATACATACATGTGTGTGTGTGTGTGTGTGTGTTGTATTTGTGCTGATAAATAAATAAAGGGATATAATACAGCACAGGTTCGAATCCCAGTAAGGGTATGGCTAGCTGATGAGAGCTAAATAGCTTGAAATAGATCTATACTAGTCTCCCTTTATTTATTTATCAGCACAAATACAACACAAAATGTAACAAAGGCAACAGTAAAAATATTGGGTTTCTGCCTGGATGGTCTCTTGTGATGAGCCGATGGACAGAGAATGGAAGCAGCTAGCTTCCTCCCATAATTGGGGCATACCAGGGGTTGTGTGTGTGTGTGTGTTTGTGTGTGTGTGTAGATTTTCACGGGTGTAGGTATGCTGGTCTTGTTGTATTCAGGTCTTTTCCCATATAAGATTGAGATTATCTTGGCAATGTTTTGGCGAGGTCTCACTCTCAATCTTCAGGCTGATGTTTTCAGCTTAAAGCGTGGTCAAGCTGCTGTCTTTCTATAAATCTTGGTGGAAGTGTGTGTGGAAACCAGCCCTAGTCAACAAACGAGCAACACAAAACAACAACGGACACACAGCCAGCCCCAATCAGCCCCAATCTACCAATCATGATACAACTACACAGCCAATCATTCCACTTACTGAAACAAATCCAGCACTCCACACACACACCCCAATATTTATAGAAAGATAACAGCTCTGATCACGCTTTGCTCACACAAGCACGAAGCGGATGGCACCAGCCTGAAGATGGCGAGTGGGACCTTGTTGAAACGTCACCAAGATACTCTCAATCTTACATGGGAAAAGACCTGAACACACACACACACACACACACACACACACACACACACACATTCGTAGATTTTCACAGGTGTAGGTATGCTGGTCTTGTTGTATTCGGGTCTTTTCCTATGTAAGATTGAGATTGTCTTGGCAACGTTTCAGGCTGAAGATGCCGAAACGTTGCCAAGACAATCTCAATCTTACATATCTTGGTTCACAGATGACTTACTCTCTGGAAACAAATATGTGGGGGCTAAAACCCATCGGTATATAGTTTAAGAATATAAAATTTAAAACAATAGAGTGAAATGTAAGGGAGAAAAGCAAAAGACACCAAAGGGATCAAGGGATCACCCACTTATGTTTGACGTAGCAGTTTCTTGTGAGCATAACACAGGAGTTAAGTTTTTTGTGGTGAAGGATAAACACATCAGCTTGGGAGTTGACATACCATGTGAAGTTTATATGAACATATGAACAGGAAAAACCTCACTTTGGGATATAATTAATTTACAAACTAAGAAAGATATTCCAAATATCAGCCAAAAAACAAACAAAAACTTTTGGTGAGTTGCCTTCTTTTTAAAATTAAGTAAAGAAAAATGCTATCTTAAAAATAATTTAAAAAGAAAAAGCTTAAAAAGATTGTGATTCAATAAGGTTTCAATTGGTAAAAGGGAAAGTAATTATGGAAAATAATTAATTAATTTGACAAAAAGATCAAATATTTGTGGGAATGCTGCTTGCTTATTATTTAAGGAAGTAGATAATTGATGGATTTTTCAAAGTAGAAAAATAAAAGGGCAATATGAGCGAGCTGTGAGACTGTAACTACAAAGAACTAATTGGGCCTAAAGTGTTAAAGACAGAGGAAAAAAGGAAAAAAAGGAGAAGCCTGACTTTCATTTTCACCCTAGTAATTGACATACTTTCACTTTCTGGCAACCATAAGAAAACCTGCAAGATTAGAAAAAAGAAGAAGAGGTTCACTAGAAAAAGTTACAGATAAAGGCAGTTTTACTAGATTTATTGCAGAAAAAAATCCAAAGCAAGAAAATGACTACAATGGTTCTCAATAGTTTAGATGTGTTGAAAAAAAGAAATGGAAGAAGAATTTTCAGGAATAAACAAAGATATGAACAAAGTTATAAAAATCTGTTGGACAGTTGTCTGGAGATCTAAATAAACAGAACTAAAGATAAATTTATCTTTAAATGTATATATATGATCAGTGGCTCAGTGGCTAAGATGCTGAGTTTTTCGATCAGAAAGGTCAGCAGTTTGGCAGTTCGAATACCTAGCGCCGCATAATGGAGTGAGCTCCCATTACTTGTTCCAGCTTCTGCCAACCTAGCAGTTCGAAAGGATGCAAAAATACAAGTAGATAAATAGGGACGACCTTTGGTGGGAAGATAACAGCGTTCTGTGTGCATTTGGCATTTAGTCATGCCAGCCCCATGACCATGGAGACATCTTCGGATAGCACTGGCTCTTCGGCTTTGAAATGGAGATGAGCTCCCTAGAGTCAGTAACAACTAGCACATATGTGCAAAGGGAACCTTTACCTTTATCTTACAGATAAATTATAAAGATAAAAAGAACTGTGGTGGCACAGTGGTTAGAATGTAGTATTGCAGGCAAACTCGTCAACTGCCAGGAGTTCAATCCTGACCAGCTCAAGGTTGACTTAGCCTTCCTTCTTCTAAGATTAGTAAAATGAAGCTCCAGATTGTTGGGAACAATATGCTTACTCTTTAAACCACTTAGAGAGGGCTGTAAATCTAAGTGCTATTGCTATGCTATTTAAAGCAAATTACTGATAAAGTGAAAGTTTTAGAAAGTAGGGCAGACATTATAGATTGATGGAAAAACAAATGAATAATTGTTTCAATTGGCATTACTGGAACTGAGCAACAAGAATGTTGCTTAATATTTATAAGCATTTTAGAAAAACATGGAAAGACTGCATAAAGGCATTTCAAATATATACTGGAACTGTTAACTACATTACACAGAGAATTTTAAAAATTACCATTCAGTTGAAGCAGAACTTTTCTTTTTAGGTTTGCTGGACAAACAGAAAAAAGCAATGGAGCATTTTTTTTAATATATGATTCCTGCAGCAAGATTACTGTATGCACAAAGGTGGAAAGATTCACACTATCCATCATAGAGGTCATTTATGAAATTGACAGAACTTACTGCAATTGATAAACTGATTTCTTTATTTAGAAATAGACAATATCTACATTTATTGGTGACTGTAATGGACTTTTTTCATTAAAATAAAAAAACCCTTGAGATTTATGGTTTTGATGATTAGACATGATTATAAAATAGAAAGAAAAGAGCCATGTTAATTTATAGAGAAGATGTCAGCCTCTGCTTTGCTGCTTGCTTTCGGCTGCCATTGAAACGGGGAGGAGGGGCATGGTATTTGGGTGAGGAAGTATTCAGTACAGGAGTGATTGTAAAAAGGGAGTTGTTTTCACCATCTACTGTGCATGCTGCAGATAGAGAATTTGCCGCCAAGGCCAACTGTCCAGCAAACCAACCTGATGATGCTTTTTGAAGATGTCTCCCATATAACACCTGAGGGATGTGGGATTGGACCATGGGATGGGGTTACCAGGGGGAGGGGGCTGGGTCACATATTGATATCTATGATTACGTGTGCTTTTGCCTTAGATCTTGCTTTGCTTAGCTGCTATCTACTCATGACCAGTAAAAGTACTCTTAATTCTGCAAAATGGAGTTGAGCAGTTTCTTTCTTGGTTACTGAGGGAGGCTGCCTTGACATTAAGCAAGATCTCAGTTTCGCACTCATGCCATAGCTAACACCTTCCAAGGGGAGTGCAACAAAATCCCAAGCCCCTGAAGAATGTCCCACCAAGGCAGTGACCAGGAGGACGATATGGGAGCGGCTGCATCCTCGTGCCCATTGGAAACAGAGCGGATGGCCGGACTATACTTGGAAGAATGATCCGTTCGCCCCAGATGGACGTTGGGAGTGGGACAGAAGTATGACCCTGAGGAAACTCCGGCTGGAGTTACCACAAGGAGACAGAGGAGACCAGCAGCCGCTTGGCAGGAGGCAGATGAGGAGAACCTTATGATGTCCCAGACTATGAAACTCTTTGAAGAGGCTTGGGAGAGGCGACGCTTCCATGACAGTGGTCCTGAAAGAGAAGCAGATCTCCAAGAAACAGAGGAGAGATCTGCAGAGGGCCTGTTCTGCCAGAGAGGAGCTGGGGGGGGCAGAAGATGGAACTGATCAGGATGACCCAGCCCCGACCCCAGCAGCAGCAGCCTCCAGAAACATCCCAAGAGGGTATGTTTATATAAAATATAATTGTACTTAAAACTGCTGTGAAGAACTGCTACTTCTTTATCTTTGTTTTTCTATTTTTTTTCTCAATGCAAATATATTTTCATGTTATTCATCTTTTCTCAGTTCTAATTTCATTTGTATTAGTTTTTTCATTGCTTTTAAAACTTAATAAAATATATATTTTAAAAAATAAAAATGCTTGTATGCCATTTATTCTTACAGAGTTTAGGTAGCTAAAAATGTAAACAAATAAAATCCTGCCCAAATCCCCAATTCACACATTAATACTTAAAAAAAATAAGCACCAACAAACACATATGCCAACATAGCTGCAACCTTATTTGAACCTCTTTCAAATAACCAGGTCTAAGGATAAACCCACCCAAGTTGCAGTTCCTTATAGCAGGAGCTGTGAGTCTAGAATAACTCTCAAATTCAAACCACCTCTGACCAAGGACTTAAAGCCATATTCAGAGACAAAAATAGAATTTCTATGAAAGAGTTGGGCATACAAACTGACAAATTAAATCAAAGTATCTTCTTTCACATCTAAATTCTAAGCACTGTATTAGTATGTCATTGCATCGCCAGCCCAGCCCAGGGTGTATAGTTACTGTATGTGTCATCTACTTATTGAAAATACTAATGAAGACCTGTCTCAGCATCTTCACATAGCTGTTAAAAAGATATTAAGAGAGGCAGATCCCCTAAGGTACTTCATAAACAGATCTGTTCTTACCAGAGGTGGGTTCCTATGGTTTGGCCGGGTTTGATAGTGGCTTAGCGGCCTGAGTCACTGGAACTGGCAGTGAACTAGGCCTGAACCAGTTCTCCTGGTGGTGCCATAGGTGCCACTATCTTGTTTTTTTGCTTATGCACATGCACAGCACAATTTTTATTGCACTGGCTGGCCATGCCCCCGAACTGGCCCACTCCGATGCACGCCCTGCTTCTCCTTCACCCTGTGGATTTACAGAACTGCTTCCTCCTGCCTACAAACAGGTAACCAGCATTTGCGCTAGCCTAGCCCCCCCCTCCCAACCGGCTGCAACCTGGGCCTTGCCTGGTCAACTGAGGGGCCTGTAGGGAAAGCAGAGAGTCTATGGGCGGGCAGGCCCAGGCTGGCCTCCAAGTACAAAACTGAGCACTTAGACCCAGGGAGTCTAAAGGGTAGAGGTGGCTGAAGGCAGCCAAACTTTTTGCATTCTGTTTTCGTGCTTTCAGGTTGAGCAGAGCACAGAGCCAGTATGCAGTGCAGGGCCCACTTCCCTCCACCTGAAAGTATGAAAATGGAATGCAAAAGGAGGAACCCAGGTAAGGTGATGTGCCATGCACAACTTCAAGGCACAAGCATGTGCATGCAAGCTGGTGTCAAGTCCCATTGCAGGGCTCGACATACCTGGGGTTGGAGGTGGTGAAGGGCGAGGCATGGATGGGTCTGGCGGCACAATCCACAGCAGTGGCATTCTTGCAAGTGGCCGCTTGTCAGCTGTGGAATCTGGAACTTGGCCAGGGGATGGTGGATCAATCATCAGGGCTATGCTGGTGAGTAAAGTGAGAGCCTGCAGATGCCGAAAAGCACTGGTGGAGTGGGAAGTTTTGACATCCAGGCTCCACAATTTTACATGGCCCCTGCCACACCTGGGGGTGTTTAAGGGGGTTGCAGCCAGTTCCTCCTCCACCCTTGTCCCAAGCCAGAATTGGGTGAACTTTCCTCCCTCCCACCCTGCTTGCACAGTCCAGCACCTCTGCCTGCATTTTTTCCTATCTCCCACACTTTCCATTCTGTTATTCTCACTTTCCCACTGGGTTTCCTTCTCCATTCCTCTCTCCCATGCATTTTCCAATCTTTCCAATTTCTTTTCCGGACGCTGCGCTAATTTCCTCCTGGATTCCTCACTCCCCTGCCTTCTCCAATCTCCCCAATTTCGGCCCTAAATCCTCCACAGTCTATTTTTGGGAGTTTTTCCCCTCTCTTCCCCCCCTTCCCTCCATTGGACTCCTAATTTTTTTTGCCACCATTTCAGTGGGCGTGGCTTGGTGGGTGGGTCATGTGACTGAGTGTGCATGAGTGATGTCAAGTTGGCCACGCTCACTTAGTCACATGCACCCCCACTTAGCCATGCCCACAGAACTGGTAGTAAAATTTTTTGAAACCCATCCCTGGTTCTTACTCATCACCACTGATCTCTAGAAGGTGCTTCAACCATTGCAAACAATGCCCCATTCCCTTAGATGTTTTTTCCAGAAGAATGCTAGGCTAATGGTATTAAAAGCTACTGACAAAATTTTGATCCCAGGGATTGCACTCCTCCTTATTGAATTTTTCCAATCCAAGGGACATCTAATCATTCACTGTTTCACACACCAGTTGACTATCTAAATTGACCTAATAAATTCTGCTTGTTATGCCTTAATTTTTATTTACTAGAATAAAGAACCCAGTAAGCCGGGCTTCCTTTGAGAAATAATGTAGTAACACAAGTCCATATTTCTATCACAGTCTTTCTACTAGTACTAGATTATATCCTTGGTTTGAATTTCCCGCATGATATAAATCACATCATAAAAAGTTATTAAAAATCATCTTGAACTAGAGTGTTAAATACTGAAACCTTATCATATTCATTGAAACGACCCCCTAATCTCTTGCAGGGTGGAGTCTGGGCGACTGAATGGAGCAAGCAGAATGTTTTAATGGCTGGATGCCCTTTCAGTCACCAATGCAGGGTTTTGTTCAGCAGATATATTCTCTGTGTGCGCAGAGAGAGAAATATCTGCCTCTATCTAGGATCAAACTCACAGACTTTTGATTGTGAGGTGAGAGCTCCACTTTAGGCCACCGCAACACTACTTTAAATACTGAAGCCCTATCTGACATTTAAAAAATATGTTGGGATGTTTTGGTCATAAGAAAATCAGCAAATATCATGTTGCAGAATAAATACTTAAAGGATTGCATGAACTGGAGAAAGGGGAAACCCAGAAAGTCAGGATTGGATAGAATTGATAAAATCCTAAAGAAAAAAAAAACACCAATGTGCAAATTATTGACTGGATATGCTAACAATAAGCATAGCATGCAACTATTGAAAAGCAGGAGCAAGGCAATTTGTGTTGGAGTTTTGTTTTTCTGAAACTTCTGCCTTTAATTTCTTCTGTTTACAGTTTCTCATTTATTACACATGCTTTGCATACTGTTATTCTCCTGCAAAGTGATAACATGCAGGTCTGCATGAATTTTCAA
Source organism: Thamnophis elegans (assembly GCF_009769535.1). Taxonomy (NCBI): domain Eukaryota; kingdom Metazoa; phylum Chordata; class Lepidosauria; order Squamata; family Natricidae; genus Thamnophis; species Thamnophis elegans. Next base: position 34,213,288 of record NC_045549.1, on the reverse strand, counting down.
TTAAGCACATGAGAAGTCTTGAGGATCTTCCACTGGTTGATGACAGAAATGAAGAGTTAGCCTTCATGTTTACTTCATAGCACAACTAGTAGAAATTCATCACTGTGTCTTGTGTCCTGGATTAAAAATTATGTTATTATCTCAACAAAAAATTTGGAACAAATATTATTCTTCCCCATTTTCTCACATTCAAACCTTTTCATTCTCTAGAAATGCAAAATGAATTTCTAGCACAGCGCTGAAGCCTTCGTTGTTAGTGTGCCTTCAGGCATGTAATTAACTGAGGAATTTTATCTTTTCTATTCTATAGTTTGATCAGAATTCATAAGCTCAAAGAAACTTTAAAGTATTGACCAGCATCCTCCATAAAAAGAAGTCATGAGCCACTTGGAGGTATCATTATAAACTTGAGTGCACATCACTACTTTTTCACACCAATATTAATGCAGCACTGACAATGCTTATTTTTACAGCTCAGCCAGCACCAGTAAAATAATTTCTTTTGCCCATCATTTGCTTTAGAAATATCTGGGTTCTCAAGTTATCCCATGGCCAACATTTCCACTACCATCTTTAATAGTAAAGAATACTTCTAGAACAAATTTATGTTGGGAATGTGGTAATAATAGTGAGTGCTAACATAAGAAAAGCACTAACATTATTATGCCTATACTGAGAGTAGTGAATTATTAGCCAACAGGTACTAAAGAAACAAATCCAATCCATGATTTTCTAGGAAAACAATGCTGTAAGCCACAAATTTATTATGTATAAGATTTTAACTTCATTAATTTCTGACATTGGGTGATAAGAATAGCTGATATGGGAAGTCTTCTGCTTAATTACTATTATTGAAATAAGCAAGATGATTATTTCAATAGATCTGCCTTCTTTAATTCAGTACCTAATAGACATGTTGAACTATAACTTCTACTAATCATGTGGTCTGCAACATTTTGGAGCTGCAATCCAGCTACAATTCATCTAAAAGGTGGCCTAGGCAGATGCTGATATTTGACAATGTTAAAGTTAGCATCACAAGATGTAAGCTGTTCTGAGTAAAGCTGCCTTTTGCAATTTACTGCTGATGAAATTGTCAGTGCTAATGGTGTTCAAGTGATGCTCCAGTTGTTTATACCCAGGGTATAAATCTTCTTAGTTACTTCAAACATGTTAGTTTGATATGCTATATATTTGGAGTACATTCTTCTATATCTGTTTGTTCTATTGCTGTTTGTAAATTGTTTAGAGATTATGTATTATGAACATAATGTACAAACAGCCTTACATGAAATTTTGCTTGCTTTCTAAAAATGCACAATGTATTTTATATATTTTATTTTTTTATAAAGTAACATCAAATTCTACTGCACAGGATAAGACTTGTAATGCATAAGTAATTGATACAGGTTGTTCTGACCCAGCGTTCGCAAGCAATGAGTAACCACTTACTCATGAGTAAAACAGCCCCCTTTTTAAAACAGGGAAAGAACAGTTTTTATTCACATTGAATAGACAAAACCAAAAATAGTTAGTCACAAATGAATGTCTTTTCCCTTTCTGAAACAGGGCACGGATAGTCTCTATTCACATGAGAACTCAAGGTAAAAAGTCCTTCAATGATTAAGTCAAGCAGAAACAGTTCCTGAAGTTGCCTAGGCAAATTCACTGCCTATTATTTCCCAGGAGGGAGATTGGCACCTCAAAATACAAAACCCCAACAAAACTGGTTCTGGCAAAGGAATCTGCCTTGATTTATGTATACTGGAAAATGAACAGTTGTCTGCAACAACAGGCAACTCTCAAACTTCTACTATTTATTTTCCAACCCCTGCAGGCAGCGGAGGACAGAAGGCCCTGCAGGATCATCTCTCGTCATACTCAAGCCCCAGAGGAGATTGGGCCGCAGATTGGCGGCTGCCATCTTCAGGTCCACCATCTTGGAGCACGGGAGTGAGCTCGTGGCTGGCAGACCTTCTATGGTCACCGAGAGCGCTCAAGAAGCACCGAGGAGGCCAGAAGAGGCCTAGAGCGGCCCCCATTCTGCCAGTGATCCGCAGAGGGACCTGAAGTTTCCGGTGCATGCCGGCACACGAGCTGTAGGTTGATGGCTGGGGAAGGAAGCACGAGCTACAAGAGCATCATGCAAAGCAGCTAAGCTGGAAGAGAGTGAAGAGGGAGTGATTGGCAGAACCATAAGTTGGATGGTGGAGGTGGCGCGGAATGGGGATGCTGGTCCCAGATCCCTAGGGGACTTGGACCCAGGTGAGGGGACCTCTAGAGGAGCTTTCCAGGTCACCAGAGGGAGGTCCCCTGCCAAGAGAAGCACCCCTAGGGCATCCAGGAAGGAGACCCATGCTAAAGGGGATAGAGTTACCAGGGCCTCCACAAGAAGATTTAGGGCCACCATCAGCCCTTCCCCTTCCAGGTCATGCTCCCCCCGCAGGCTGCCTACACTGGTAGAGGCCCAGGTGCCCCTCCCTGGCTCTCCTAGGAGCTCAGGCAGAGGTCACAGCTTGCTCTCGCCCCCCCCCCCTCACCTACATTCTGGAGACATCTGAGACTATGGGCAATCCCTTTGGGTGCAGGGTCCCCAGCCCTACAAGGCACAGGCTGGCACCGCAATCCCCAGAGGCAAGGGACTTCTCAGAGCTCCGTCCCTCCCTCCCAGAGCTCCCTGATAGCTTTCAGGAGGTTTTAGCCAGGGCCATAGCTCAAGGGATTGCTTCTGGGATGAAACATCAGTCCCAGGGCTCTAAACATAGGTCTTCCCGGGACCAGCCCAGAGATCACCAGAGCCGTTCCAGAGTCTCTGCTACCAGAGAGCCCGGGTCCCCCTCCCCCTCCACTGCCAGTGGAGCTTTGGATTTAGAGGAAGGGGAGTTGAAGGAGGTGGGGTTTTCTGAGGATGAGAATGTCAAGGCTCCCAACATCACTGGCTTTCCCCCCCCTCCTTGTTTAGCTCCTTACTTCGTAAGGCCAGGGCCACAGCAGACCTGGATACCCCTCCAGATCCCAGGCCTTTGCCACGCCAAGTACTAGTGGGGGTAACAAGAAGGGACCCTTCCATAGACCACCGGTGGAGAAGGAGGAGATCTCCACTCCAGAGATGTTCTTGGAAGTGCTTAAATCCCAGTGGGTTAAGCCAGGATTCTTTCCCAACCCGGGGGGGCAATGAGCGGAGGTTCTATAATCTCAATTCTACCTTTGCCCAAGCTCTTCAGGTTCCCAGGGTGGACACCCTGGTCGCCACCCTAGCCTCAGCTTCAGCCATGGTGACTGGAGACATCGCCAACTGCCTTAAGGCAGAGGATAAGAAGGCAGAGATCATTTTACGTAAGTCATTCCAAGCAATAACCTGGGCCATTACGGCGGCCGCTTCTGCATCTTTTTTCACTAGATCTAAAGTGCTGTGACTAGAACAGCTGACAGACAGGACCCCGGCCACAGAGGTACAACTGCTGCAGGACATCTCTAAGATGCTGGCAGCCACGCAGTTCTCAGCAGACGCCACCCTGGATGCAGTTAAGTATGCGTCTCGAGCCTTGTCATTCTCTGTAGTGTCCAGGTGGCTGCTGTGGTTGCGCCACTGGCAGGCGGAGTCCCAGGCTAAGTGGCACCTGGCAGGAGTGAACTACGCCGGGGACAAGCTTTTCAGTGCCTCGCTGGATCCTATACTGGTGGTGGACAAAAATAAGCGGAAGGTCTCCCCGGCTAAGACCAGACGGTCAGATCACCGACATGCTCCTTACCCCAGGAGAACATCTTACCGCCCACCTGAATCGGATGTCCAAAATCAGAGGTGCCAAACCCCCAGGTTTCATAGACAAGGGGATAGGCAGTTTCCTAGAGACAGATTCAGGGGCCAGCAGCAGAGCAAGCGGCCCTTTTGAGGAGGGAGCGGTCGCCCATTCCGTAGGTTCAAGTGATCTGTTCGTGGATCACCCTATCGGCGGTCACCTCTCCCTTTTTGCGGATGCCTGTGAGCACGTCACTTCAGACGAGTGGGTCCTCCAGACTGTTAAGCTTGGGTTACAGCTGGAGTTCCGCTTGCTGCCTCCAAATAGGTTTCGTACCTTCGTCTCCTCTGCAGATCCAGCCAAACGGGCCCTTAAGACAAAGGCCATCAAACATCTGTTAGATATCAAGGCCATAGAGAGGGTCCCAGAGGGGGAGAGGGGTTCCGGATTCTATTCGAATCTGTTTCTGGTCCCCAAGAGTTCAGGGAGGTGGAGACCCATCCTGGATCTTAAGCTGCTCAATTCCATGGTGGTCTACCATAGGTGCAAGATGGCCTCTGTGAAATTCATCTTAGAAGGCATCCATCAGGGTGACTTCTTGGCCTCTATCAATCTCACGGAGGCCTACCTTGATATTAGAATTGCTCCGGAACATCGTAAGTTCCTTAGATTTTCTCATGAGGGCAGTCATTTTCAATATAGGCCCTTCCCTTTGAGCTGGCTTCAGCTCCCAGGACCTTTACCAAGATGCTGGCCACGGCTGTGGGTCACCTGCGTTCCTTCCCACTCTGACTTTTTTGCTACCTGGATGACATCCTTGTCCTAGCCAGGTCTCCAGACACTGCCAGGCAGGACCTGGGGCTCACCATCAACACTCTCAGGTCCCTGGGGTTCTCTATCAACCTAGAGAAGAGCCACCTGCACCCATCTACCCACCCTAAGACCCATCTACCCACTCCTCCAGGCATTGACGGAGGCACCGTTCAAAGCCTTGAGGGAGGTTGCCCTACAATTTCTGACCCTTAAGGTCGTCTTCCTGGTTGCCATCACCTCAGCCAGGAGAGTATCTGAGCTCAATGCTCTTTCCAGCAGAGCGGACCTCTGCACCTTTCTGGAGAACTGGGTCATCCTCAGACTGGACTACACGTTCATGCCCAAGGTCAATTCTCCCTTCCACAGGGCTTTAGAGATAGTTCTGCCAGACTTCTATTCGCAGCCCTCCAGGGATAGGGAAAGACCATGGCACAGGTTGGACATCATAAGAGCCTTGCACATCTATCTGAAGCGCACGGCACCCTTTAACTGTTCAGAGGCCCTCTTCATGTCCTTTCAGACATCTACCCGGGGAGCCAAGGTTTCCCCGGCCACCATCAGCAGGTGGATCAGAATGGCCATCTCAAAGGCCTATGAGGCATTGGGACTCCAGGTCCCAGAGGGCATCACAGTGCACTCCACTAGAAGTGTGGCCACCTCAGCAGCTTGGGCCACCCAGGCTCCCATAGAAGAGATTTGTAGGGCTCCCGCCTGGTCCTCTCCCTCACCTTTCATCAGGCACTACCGGCTAGACACTTATGCCTCCGCAGAAGCAGCCTTTGGGAGGATTCTGAAGGGAGTCGTAGACTCTCGAGGGGCTCAGGCCCATTGATCCCTCCCAAGGACATCTAGCTTTGGTATGTCCCATGTGTGACTCCTTCCATGCCTCACTTCGGAAACTGTCAGTTGGTCTTACCTGAACTGCATGTTTTGAAAAAGACGTGGGAGCAGTCACTTCCCCCCCGTGTAGGGTGGCCCAAGCCAGGGGCCTGAGTTAGTTCAGTGGTCAGTCAGGGCCAGGCAGGAAGGATGTGTGCGTGTGCTTTCTCTGTCCCTTCCTTCCAGGTGCTCTGGTACGAACCATTGGTTAATCTGGGAGGTCAGAAAGAGGAACGGAGGTGTGGCCTCAAGATTTACCTCAGTCTCCAGGGCAAAAGGGCTGGGTTAATACCCATGTGTGACTGCTCCCATGCCTTCTTCGAAACATGCAGTTCAGGTAAGACCAACTGACATTCTCTACACATATGTGCATCTGGAATGGGCCCCATCTGTTCCTCCCCCTCACTCAGCTCAGGCCCTGAAGACAGCTGCCTCTTCACCTGAGGCAGACAGAAGGCCCTGGCTCTGCATTTGCTCTGATTCTGCTACCTCATCAGAGACTTCCAAAGGCTCTGAAGCTGGCCCAGCCTCCCCTCCCCTTACTTCTTGTCTGACTCTGCTTCTAGCTCTGCTGGCAGCTTACGGGCCACAACACAGATATATCGTTTCGTTTCGTTCGTTTTCGTTTAATTTATTTGTATGCCTCCCTTTTCCCTGAAGGGACTCAGGGTGGCTCACAACTCAAAAGGGAGGAGAAATACAAACAGAGTAACAAAACATAAAACCATACATAGTTAAAAGTACAACAATCATACCATTCGAAGTGGGGCAACGAGTCTTTAGCCCTAGGCCTGTCAGAACAGCCAGGTTTTAAGGGCTATGCGGAAGGCCTGGAGGGTGGTGAGGGTACGAATCTCCACGGAGAGTTCGTTCCATATAGCTTAATGGCCAAACTGAATACTTCTATATTTTCACTTAAGAAATTGTGGTAATTGTGGTTTGACACATTTTTGAGTAAGTAATAAAACAACCTGAGAAATGTTATTATTTCCTTGCCTTTTATGAAGTTAGAGTCAAAAGTGAAATGCAATAAGCCAATTGCCAGGTTCTGTTTACTGAGCACAACCTTTGCACTGGAGACAAAGTGACAGTGATGTAATACCAATGCCCAATGATTACATTAGACAAGGCAGAACAAAATAGCTCAGGATATATTAAAGATAATGTGAAATTTTAAATCTAAGTACAAATGAATACCAAGCATATGAGCAAACTACTGTATTACAGAATCAAAATAGAAATCAATAGATTTACAAAAAGTACCAGTAGCTTACAGACATCGTTTTTGACAAACTGTATAACATGCAGTTGTAGAAGCTATGACGTTCAAAGGTGAACATAGTCTATAATATAAACTGTACAGCAATGAATTAGTTAATCTGAGTGAAGCACAATCTGAAACCAAATTAGGCGAGGCTGAAATGGGACTAGAAATTCTAAAATTCAGGCAATTGAGTATTTTTTGTTGGAACCCTGGGGTCCTTTCTGCATGGGTTCCACTCTTGAAGATAAGTCAAACCAGCTTTTGTCTGACAAAAGTAGAAAATTCAGTTCATCATGGTTACTGAAATATAAAAGTTTCATCAATGTAAAAATCTTGCCCATGAAAAAAAATCCCTATCTGAATTTTCTTTAGTGTTACAAAAAAACAAAACTAATGAATGGATACTGAAAAAACTCTAGATATCTATGTGTATATACACTTAGTTTCGTGTGTGTGTGTATGTTTCTGTTTCTAGTGTTGTGGCCAAAATCTGGCTCACCTAAAGTGACCAAATCTGACCAGTGAATGGAAACAGTTTGATTTATTGGACCACAGGTTTTTGGTTGATTTCTCCTTGTTGACACACATGGTCAATTCAGCTTACTATGAATGTTTTATTACAAGGGCACTTTAAACAGGTCACAAGTATATGGGCTGGAGTGGGGAATCTCATAGGTTTGGTAGTGAATGAGCATCACATTTGGAGATAGGATAATAATATCTTTTATTATGATGTTGTATTTGTACACATATATGTTTGGACGTATGTGTATAAACATAAACACATACCATATTTTTAAGAGTATAAAATGCAGCAGAGTATAAGACGCACCAAGACTTTAAAGAGGCAAATATTTTAAAAAAAGGTTTTGCACTCTGCAGAACTCCCAAAAAGGACCTGTTTTTCACAAAAATGGGCCTGTTTTTCATTAAAAAAAAGGGCATGCATAGCCTTTAGGAGGCTTATAGAGTGCTCCTGGGGTCTGAGGGGGGGCAAACACGAGCAACAAACGGCCCGTTTTGCACTCATTTCTGCCCTCCCCAGCACCCAGGAGCACTCTGGGAGCCTCCTAAAGGCTATGCATGGCCATTTTGGTGAAGGAGGCGGAGTTTCGGGAGGGCAAAATGCTGCATTCAGTGTATAAGATGAACTTTTCCCCCAGCTATATGATTTCCTGCTGATTGTAGTTTTATTCTGTTTTTAAGAAAATAATAAAAATTAACCTTACAATTATAATTATAACCATATAATTCTCTGGTTAATGACCAAAATAAAATGACTGTCTGACTTTCAATAACTGTATACAGTAAGCATGTATATGATCAATATAACATGGACTTCCAAAAACAAAACAAAGCAAATCCATAAATCCTATTACATACCTTGTGAAAACTATTTTGTTCATCAACAGGTATCTAAACCATGTACAAAACAAGACCTGCAGGACCTTAAAGTATAGAATAAAATGGGTCTGGCATTATAAAGGAAAAGCTAGATTCTTCATTCCTGATTTTCCTGAACCAATTTTAATCTTGCAGCAGATATAAATGCCTGAATAAGGCTTAAGTATCCATATGAAGACATTTTAGATTTTGGTAGAGATTCTTTTGATTTATACCGGCAAAAGTCTAAGGTAAGATATAGCAAAAATGTCATTCATTTCTTCTTGAGCAGACATATGTGAATTTCTATTCATTGCTTCTCTCTTTTCTAATCTTAGTGCTCTGATCCCCCAGGACAGTTAAGTCATCTCTCTTTTTTTGCCCCAATCCCTTTATCAGGCTCTTCTGTTCCGTTGGGAGAGAAACTATTCCAAGTTGCCAATCGTTTTGATCTCTAGGAAGATTAATCAGTATTCCAAAAGAAATTAGATGATTATTGATGAGCAGATCTTGTAAAAGTGAGAATCTATATTGAAACTGAAATTTTCTGCTACTCAGTTGGGAGAACTTGCCATTGTTCAAGTACACCTTCGGTTACTATAAAACAGAGCACAGCTGAAAAAGTGAAATATAAAATGGCAGAAGATGATAGGTGATGTGTGTGTGTATGTGTGTATGTGTGTGTGATATATACTAGCGGTAATACTTATCCATTTATATAATATAGGATAAATGCCCTTCAATTGCTTTTGATGTCACAGAATGGTAAAAATACAGATTTATGTAATGAAGAAGGCATATAACTAATCAGGCAAGCTAAAGGCTTATTCATGGTTACATCATAAATAATGCATACATCGGCAGCTGATATGTAGTGCATTTACCACAACACAGAAAGACTGCAGAGAAGAGCAACAAAGATGATTAGGGGACTGGAGACTAAAACATATGAAGAACGGTTGCAGGAACTGGTTATGTCTAGTTTAATAGAAAGAAGGACTAGAGGGGACATGATAGTGGTGTTCCAATATCTCAGGGGTTGCCACAAAGAAGAGGAAGTCAAACTATTTTCCAAGGCACCTGAGGGTAGAACAAGAAGCAATGGGTGGAAACTAATCAAGGAGAGAAGCAACTTAGAACTGAGGACATATTTCCTGACACTTAGAACAATTAATCAGTGGAACAGCTTGCCTCCAGAAGTTGTGAATGCCCCAACACTGGAAGTCTTTAAGAAGATGTTGAATAGCCATTTGTCTGAAATGGTATCGAGTTTCCTACCTAGGCAGAGGGTTGGACTAGAAGACCTCTAAGGTCCCTTCCAACTCTGCTATTGTATAAATTATACATCCTGGTTAAGTAGAAAGCTCATTTGATCTTTATTCTTAATACAAATTAGTTTACCTAAATAGCTGAACCCCAATTTTCTTTGCATTTCATACTCTCAAGAGGCTATATTAAACAATATTTCATGTCAAAAACATGACAACCTTTTCCTCGTATCTCTTGACTCACATATGATTTCTTGGTCCATTTCAAAGGGTTGGCTTTGAACCCTAATTTTTATTTTATTTTGAAACTGACATCGCTACACAAAGCTGCATCCATGTGTATCAGGTAACTCAGGAGAGACATTGAGTTACTATTTTATGTTTCACTGTCACCCTGACCATGGAATTCACTGCTTTAGAAAACTTCTATGTCTAACGTCTGAGCATATCTAGTGTACTGTTTTAGACATGCCTCTTATAGAAAAGCAGTTTTATAGTTTTACTATGTTTGCAAAAGTGTACATTGCTTTTAAGTCTGCATTGTTTATAATTTTATTAAGTATTTAGGAGTTGTGATGATACAGTGGTTAGAATGCAGTATTCTAACTCTGGGCTAACTCTGCACACTGCTAGGAGTTCAATCCTGACCAGCTCAAGGTTGACTCAGCCTTCCTTCCTTTTGAGGTTGATAAATGAGGAGGCAGATTGTTGGGGGCAGTATGCTGACATTTGTAAACCATTCAGAGAATGCTGTGTAAAGCACTATGTAGTGGTATATAAGTCTAAGTGCTTTGCTATTGCTATTATGTTTACAATATATATGCTGTTTATTAATCTCTTTCTTGTGTTGTACATTAGCTGTTGAGGTGGTTTACCTTTATAATAAAAAGCAAAATATTTCAAATGAATAAACATACAAATGTATTAAACATTTGTAGTTTTAATAGCATACTTATTTAAAATGAATTTCATTTTTGCTTGAAAATAAATTTGTGGTGAATGCTTTTCAATTTATGTTCATTTCACTAGTCAATGCATTTTTATAAGTGCTGTTTACATTTATACGAACCTTAAATTAGATGCCAATCAGTGCCTACTATGTATATTTATGCAAAATTTCTGGTAAAGTTAATATCATAATTACTATAGAACATTATTTTGCATTTATTGCTTTCGTTGTATGATAATTTATCAATGGTTGCCTCAACACACCCCATGAAAATGGGGCTCACAGAGGCAGCGATAGACAGTGGCGGTGATGGGCAGCAGTGATCCCTGCAGCCTGGAACAGTTGATCAATGGTATTCTGGGAAGCCAATCCAACCGCCAATCAGCTGCTTGTGCTAAATCAGGCTGTGCTGAAGCTGACTAGGCTGTTTTCGTTGGCTGAAAGGAGGCAAATTGTGGGGAGACTAAGGCAGATTTTTTTCTTGTTATCCTCCCCAAAAGCTAGGTGTGTCTTATGGTCCAGAGCATCTTATAGTGTGAAAAATATGGCATCTATCTATCTATCTATCTATCTATCTATCTATCTATCTATCTATCTATCTATCTATCTATCTATCCATCCATCCACCCACCCACCCACCCACCCACCCATCCATCCATCCATCCATCCATCCATCCATCTAGCTATCTAGCTAGCTATCAAGCTAGCTATCATCCAAATGTTAATAATAATGGAAAGTTTCTTTTAAAAAGCAGGCACAAACACATTTGTGTGAGATTGCATATCATCTGTACCAAGATCCATATTTCAATATTGTGGTATTATTACACAACTTTTATTATCCAATGTATAAATTTGAAAAATATAGGAGACCTACACAGTAATGCAAATGTTGTATGCAAGTCAAACTAGCATCTTGATGATATATTGGGATGTCAGTATGACCCAGCAGCTAGTAACATTTTTAGGTATTTATTTACATAGCAACTATTAAAAATGGATTGCATGAGAAACTTATTTATATTAGATAATATCATTAGAATTATTTTCAAGCTATATATCTCTAGGATTGAAATTCACCAACTAAATTATGTTCACATATCTACTGAAGTTATCTTGTATCTATTCATATTCTTGCAAAATCCATCTGAGTTCATAACTTCCTTTGTTTGCTGAATGTTTTTTAAGTAACATTCTAATTCTATTCATAAGCATAATTCCTTTCTTTATGTTCTCCAAAGAATATATATAAATGACTGACTGACTGAATGTATCGATGAATATGCATACATACAGTATAAACACATGCAGAAAGGCAGAGTGAGATGATGATTTATTCTTTCAGTTTGAAAGTATTTACTCCTTGTTGCCTTGATTTCACATCTGCTTCTATGTTCAAGTGGAGGCAGGAAAAAATGCCAGTAGAAGAGAAAGTGTGTTTGTTCTAAATGTTCTCTGTTATAACAGAGGTCCCCAACTTTTTGGGCACCAGAGATCAGTTCCGTAGAGAACAGATTTTTCCATGGACCAGAGACGGACCGGTTTCTGGCATGGACCACTGCTGGTCCATGGACCAGTGGTTGGAGACCCCTGGGTTATTCTATGTCATGATACAACTTGATTTGGGCAAGCATTCAGAAAAAAAGAATGATTATTCTACTGATGGTTGCTTATAGAAGAGAAATACTACAGTCTGTATTACATTTTGATATTACATTTTGATACTTTCTTATCTTATCTTCTTCACATGTGAGACAAAAAAATTGAACAGACCAGACATACATTTATGTGTATCATAAAAAGAGATAGATGGATATAGTAAGTTATATTAAAAAAAAAACCCACAAAACACAAAATAAAAATATTGTATCCCTACCTAACCATTTTTAAATGGAAATCTGTAACAAAATCATTTTTTTCCTGAGTAGTTCTTCCAAATTTATTAATGAAGAAGAGGTGCTTAAACTCAGGTTAAGATGATAATGATTGTTATTTATTAAAGTTATATATCACCCAACAAGTCTAAAGGTTTACAAATAAATACATATTAAAACAAAGAAAAAACCATGAAAAATGAAGACTAAAGATGGCAACGATAATAAAAACTGAACGGGAATGGAAAGAAATGCACTCATAATCCAAAGTGGGCTTCACTCACTCTCTCCCAATTCAAGATCCTTTGAAACACAAGCAGGTGGGTAGCATGTGAAACTAACAGGGAATCTTCAATCAATCAATCAGAATATGGGATCTTGGGGGGGGGGAGGGCGTCTTCTAGTACAATCACCAGCTCAAGCAGAAAATCCTACATAATTCGAGAATTATAGATTTTTTTTTCTATAAAAAGCATGTCCAAACTGTATGTTAGATATGCAGTGAAGTAAGACATATTATTACAGAAGACAGGCACTATTACAAATTTAATAATTTGAACAGTATGATCCTGTACTCCTTTCTATATTTTTTTTATCTGCTGAAAAAAAAAGAGGAAATGTTTGATTGGTTTGTTTACTCCTAGATTGATTAGCATCCTCATTGTAACTACAACAAACATTGTCTTCATTCTAATGAACTGCTGTATCACCAATTAAAGATTGATAGCATGGTTCCCAGCAGTCTGGTAACATGGAATGAAGTAGAAACAGGCTATGAAAACAGCACCAGCAGAGGAAACAACAACTTTCAGTATTGAAATAAGACAAATTTTCTGAGGGAATAATTTTCCCAAATAAGGCATAGTGTATATTCAGATTAAAAGGATTGTAAGAGAACAAGTGTATATCTAATCCTTTCAGATATGAATTTTATAATACAAATCAGAACCTGCAGCAAATAAAAAGCTAATTAAGTCAATTAAAATGTTAATCTTATACTTAACTTTAATAATTTGGAATGCTCAAGAAATATAACAGTATTCATGTTCAACAAATAATATTTTACACTGCTGATGATTGTTGAAGATCCAACCACAACTATTATTTTATTTTTTTAAAAAAATTGGTATCATTAGTAAAATATATTTGAAATGATGCACATTTTAATTCTAGAAATGGTTGCAATTTTCTGCAAGTTTTTATTACTTTTTCAAGGATTGGGACAGGCAGGGATATCAATGAATAACTGCCTAATATGAAATCATGAGAGTTTGCCACTTGTCTGTTTACCAATTCTAAAGCCTAGACAGTTGAAAGTTGTATCAGAATTGTAAATTAAAGCTTTTTTAAAACTAGGGCTTATGAATAGTAAACTAGAAAATATTCAGGAACAATTGGTTTTATATACTGTAACTGCAGGAGGCTATTATATGAATATAATGGAAACAAACCAACTACTGATAAAGTAGCTCTAATCATTTACTGGTTGCCACAATTTTCAATGATCGTCTAGTTAGCTAATGTTACAGTATTGTAAAATGATAGGTAAGAAAGAGGAGGGGAAACCCATTCTGAATTAGTTTTTTTTCTGGTTTTAAACTCACATTTCTTACATTTCTTTTGGCTAGATTGGATAAAAAATGAGCTGATTCCATAATTTTTTTTTATAATTGCAATTCTTACTAAAATTCTGGTTAATCAAGGTAGCCAGTCAATTTTGTCTTTCCAAAAACTACATCTGTGCATCCTATACCAGTTGTATAATAATCCCCTGTTCTTTGCCCAATTGGGTATAAAATCTCCTTTATATATGTATATAGAGGTAAGAGAACTAGTTCAATTTAGTGGTTAAAGGCACCTGACAAAAAACTGGGAGTCCATGATTTCTAGTCTCATTTTAGGCATGAAACCAGCTAAGTGATCTTGGGTCAGTAACTCTCTTTCTGCCTTAAGAAGGAGGCAGTGATAAACCACTACCAAAATCTTTCCAAGAAAACTGCAGAGACTAATCCAGTCACTCACTAGGAGTCAAAATAAATAATCAAAAATAATGTAAATCACCCTTCTTTCTTCAGTTTTGTGAAATTCGATCCTATGATGACTATAGTTTTGATTGTCAGCTATAGATTGTCCATCCTTTATTTTTCTTATTCACCTATCTGTTCCTCATTTAATCTTCTTTGCTTTAGAGAATAATCAAACAACCAAAATGCCTTTGTATGTCTGTATGAAATACAGAAGACATGAATAAAAAAGAGACCATTTTGACTACCAGGCAAACTTTCCCTGAGCTTTTCTTCTTCAAACTCAATTTTATTGCTCCTAGTATATGTCCAGCTTCCAGGATATTTGCTATAAATTAGAGTGCTGCTAATATGTGTTTGCAATTCTCCCTACAAAAAGGAGCCCAGAAAGCAGAATTCAGTCTTTGACCTTCTTCTACCTTCAGATGATAACACAGTGTCATGTTGATTATCACTGCAAAGGGATGAAAGTATTTAAGAGCAAATTACTTAATCCTAGCACTCTAACTAGCTTTAACCCAAAAATATTGAAAACAGTTATATTTATCCTCTTAATTTGAGTGGCCCAGTTACAAGTATTAAGAAAATTCGCCAACAACATTCTGTACATATTCCAATCTTGTATGAATTGAAAGACAGTTTTGGACAGGATGAGATAAAGATAATTGATTTACAGAAAATCCTTCTGAGCGTTAATTAACATTGATATAACACAGCAATATGTGTTAGTAGTTACCTCCAGCATTTTCTGTGTCCAAGTATGGATCTGCTCCGGAGTGCCTGAGAGAGTGCAGTATTATTGTCCAGTATTGATTATAACTTATTAATAATGTGTTTGAACGGCATAGGCAGTGTGCTATAAGTGACAGCCGGTTTGTTCTGCTTTGAGTGCCTGTCTTTTAATGGGATGTCTTGGGACTAGATCTGGATCTATTGATTTGTATACTGATCTTTTTGGCTGGGAAGTTCTAAACCAAGTGCCTGGTTTTGTTCCATCAGTTGAATATTCCTGTTATGTGAAAGAATATATATGTAGATAATAGGACTGATACAGAGGTGGTATTAACTTGGTTCTATCTGGTTCGGGCGAACAAGTAGCAGCAGCTGCGAGAGGCTCCACCCACACACCTCGATGTAATGTGTGAGTACTGTGTATACACAGAAGAAGTTGCACATGCACAGACAGAGTGTGAGAGCGAAGTGATCGCACGCAAGCAAGCGCCCTCACATTTTCGAACTGGTAGGGAAAGTAAGTGAATTCTATTGCTGGACTGATAATATGTTTGGGATGGAAATTGGAAGCTTATATATATATATATATATATGTATGATGTTCTATAGGTTTTCTTTATAACAATAGTGCTTATGTGTACACTGTATATTGTATTATGAAATCAAGAAAGTGAATTTATTATGTAACTAGCTTGATGGAGAGAGTGATGATAGGGTAGGGATTGTTAAAGTGTTGATGTGATAAGATATGCAACTGGACAAGGTGATGAGAATAGCAATAGCACTGTGACTTCTCAGGGAGGAGCCAGCACATTCTAAAGACAGATCCGAAATAAAGAACTGTGGATTCCTGAACTTGATGGGTAAAGGAAGAAAAAAAGTTGGAGATAGCAACACTGTAGAATCTCTGAGAGTATTATCTATTAAGTTAGAAGGCTATTGCTTTAGTCTGGTAAGATTCTGTCTGTTAGGTTTAAGCAAATAAAAATGAACCTAATTTGATTTCATTGTGTTGTTTCAAAGCTGGCTTTTTACCCATATTTTTTTAAAAAAGAATTGGTTGGTCCCCATATAAGCTAACCACAGCTATGAACAGCACCTCCCAGTTGCTCAACTTCGAAATAAATAGCAAAAATTTCAATTTACTTATTAGGAGCAAATGTTTCAACATGTAGATTATTTCATGATCTTTCCTGTATCCAGAGACAGGATATTTTAAGTATCCAAAATTGGATACTAATTCCCACTCTGGTGCTATCTCTGCTCTTCCTGCATGCTATCCCAAGACCTCCAGATATGACTATGCCTCCCTTACTCTTGATTGGAAATTCTCTTAAATGGAATCACTGAAAATAATAACAAATTTCATAAATAACTTTTCTAAAGAAATAAACAAACTCCCCAAAGTTTAAAATCCAATCCACAGTTATCTTTAGCTACCTACTTCAATATTTTGTATTTAAGATCTTAGCAGTTCATGCTTTCTTAGTTTCTAAATTAATATATATTCTATATTTATTTATTCATTTTAAAAAATTTGTATAGCCACCCATGTGCCAATATTTCTTTTACTTTTGATGAAAAGAGAAGATGAGACAGAATTTATAACTAACCCTAATGCTTCCTTGAATAATTAGAAATATCCATTTAATTTAAAGTTTATTGAACAACATATACCAATGATTTTTTTTTGGGGGGGGGGAGAAAAGGCATTTATTTAATTTGTTAGAAACATAGCTGAACTACAAGTTATCAAATGTAGACTTTAATTTTTTTTAAAATCTGCATGTCCTCTTGATAAAATAAATTATTTGATGCCATTTTAGTAAGTCCTTCTTTTATTCCTCCTCCCATAAAAAAATACAGAACTATTTTTTAACAGTTATAACCACAAAATTCAGTAATGCAGTCCTTCTCAGCATATACCAAAGGTGGTATTCTGACCAGTTCTGAGAAATTTTGAGTAGTCCAGAGAACCGATAAATACCAGCTCTGACTGGCCCCACCCAATCTATTCTCTGCCTCCTGACTCCCAGTTGATCAGGAGGGAATGGGATTTTGCAGTAACATTCCCCTGGACTGAGGAGGGAATGGAGAATTTACAGTATCCTTCCCCTGCCATGCCTACCAATCCACACCCACCAAGCCATGCCATGCCCACCAAGCCACACCCACAGAACTTGTAGTAAAAAAAATTGAATCCCACCACTGTCACTACAATGTACAGAATGAAGCTCCCTTAAAGCTAAGAGAATATATTTGCCAGAGAAAAAAAAGGAAAAATACAGAATTAATTGAGCTGCAAAAAAATAACACTCTTTGAAAACCCTACTTTTTCCACAATATTGGCTCTTTTTTCATTTTTAATAACTAATTTTTTCCCATTTCATTTATGAAAATATTTATGAATGTGGCTTAGTTCTTATAACCATCTAAAAAAAAACAATATCCCAAGTGCCAGGGTTTTTTAAAAAAATTGTGTAAAAGCCTAACACATTTTTGAAATTCTTTTGTCAATAGCACAGCTGAAACACTTCCGTTCAAAATTACACTTGGGACTTTCTTCTCACTTTTTTCTGTACTCTTCCTTTTATAATTAACTAATTAAATTAAATTATATTATACTAGATCCATAGAAGGCATCTGTTCACTTTTGGAACAAACATACAGAACGGCAATAAGCATCCTTTTCCAGGCCAAGGTGGGCTGTTGGCACCACTATAAAAGGTTGATTGAATGAAAACAAAATGTTAATGAAACCTAAGCTTTTTGAAACTGAATTAAATAAATACTAGATTACATTTAACAAATTCAATATAGCTTTTTTCAAGTTGTATCAAGAATTACAATTAAACATCAACATCAAAACAGAATGTAGGGGCTATACTTATATTCTACATTATGGAGCCTTTGTGTACAAAAAATTGTGTTAGGCTAAATGTATCCATGTAAAATATTAAAGTGACTGAAAATTAATTCAGGAGAGATAATGTAATTGAACAATATCTGAATTGTTTTACTTTCATTTGCATCTCAGCAGGGTTTTTAAAGCTATTCTTCATCTCCTTATGAGATCTTTGAAAATTTATTTTTTTCATCTTTCTGTCAGATGCTTTTACGATTAGCCACTTAAAAAAAATAATCTACCAATTCCTATTCTGTATGTTGATTATTCAGATTCATAAAGTATTTCATACTCTTCTGTCATAAGCTCACAAATTTAAAGCAGTCACTTTTTGATTCTGAACAGGCAGTCTTCCTATAAACTATCCAAAGCTGGATTTCTATGAGGAAAAGACATTTTAAATACTATTAAAATATTTATTCTGATGTTACTTTTTCTTCATTTTTTTTCAAAAAAGGAACACACATACAAACCATATACTGTACATAAGGACACTAGGAGCAAAAGAGGATTTAGATTTATCCATCTAACCAATGACATTCATTTTTCTTTGCTGAACAGGCACATTTCCATATTTTTCTAAATCTAGGTCACTGTTTTTGAATTATAGTCCCAGTAGAAACGCAGATGCAAAAGTAAGTAAATAACATTGATGTCTTATGACAACAGAGAAGCTAAAGATTAGTTTTTATCAGGAAATGTGTGTTCCCCATAGACCTGCAAAGAAAGGACACATTATTTCATGCAGTTAAGGCAGTAGTTTCAACTCTTCAGTGACTATTACATATTTTGATAAGATACTTTTGCCCTGACGTTGCATAGATTATACATCTTGGAATATACCTCTAGAATATATTAATTGTGTGCATATTTTTTGCATCATGTTGCTTAGCAAAATAAGTACTTGTGGTTTTGTTATATATACAATTTTGTCTCAGAATACAAGAAACACACTAACATGGGTTTATTTTCAAAACTGTACCGCATTAGAGTGACCAAGTCTCAAAAGAACCAAAGTCCTGAACTCTGAGCAGGTAGGTTTTGTATCTTCCTACTAGAATTTAGAGATGTTTTATTTTGGGCAAAAATTAAAAAAAGCAAGATTCAAAAGTGAAATATGAAATTTATAAATCTATATGTGACTGGTTACCCTTCTATATTCTATCTTATTGTTGTTAACTATTGTCAGATCTGGAAGCCATCTTCCCTGGAGAGGAAAAGAGGTGGTTAGGTATATGATTTTAACCCTTGTATTACTCTCATTACATGACACAGTTTTCTGCTCGGGAGGGGAGGGACAGCATGTCCGACCTGGAAGCCACCTTTTACACCTTTTCCTGTGGGAAAATGGGAGTGGTATTATATAGAGTATGGGTGATATATACTCTAAATAACATTCCTTTCTCACAGAGTCAAGGACACCTTGCCCTGCAGCTGCGATGGCATGACTGAGAGGCATCTCCTGTTTTGAATAGTGCCTGATTGGATCATCTGATGGACATGTGGGTGCTGGGCAGGGACTTGAACTTACATTTGGGTAGGGAAATCCTGGAAGCTTTCAAATCTGGTTTCCCAGATGTGCTAATATGACATCTCTAATTAAATGGAACTTTGAGGAAACTCACATCTTGGAGTCTTCTTTCATTAGGGGTGTTACTTGGAACTATATTACTAGACTTACTGCTGCTCTAAAATGCTATACTTTATTGTAATACTATTATATATCAATGGTTTCTTTTTCCAAACTCTGTCCTGTCTTAATTCCTCTCTCTGGAATTTCTTCTCCTTTTTCTTTTCTGTTACTGGCCAACATGTAGAGTACTTTCAACTTTCAATATTATGGTTTTATACTTGCATTTTTCTTCCTCTATACTTCTTTTCCTCTGGATCATTCATTCACTCTGAGGGAAAGGTACCTTATTTTATTCAATCCTTTTACTGTATCAGGGACGTGCAATCAGGGGAGGCAGGGGAGGCAGGGCCTCACCACTGTCATCATGAAAAGAAAAAAAAAATAAAAGTAAAAAGGCTATCCAAAGCTGGATTTATATGAGGAAAAGAAAGCCACGCCGGGGCTTCAGGACTTCGCTGGGGCTTTCAGAAAGCTGCACCGGGGCTTCGGGGCTTCAGCAGGGCTTTCAGAAAGCCGCGCCAGGGCTTTGGGGGAGGGTTTTTGGAAAGCCACGCCAGGGCTTCAGGGCTGCGCCAGGACTTTCAGAAAGCCCCCCCAAAGCCCCGGCGTGGCTTTCCAAAAGCCCCCCGAAGCCCCAAAGCCCCAGCATGGCTTTCCAAAAGCCCCCCCAAAGCCCCACCGCTGGCAGACATAGGACGGCTTTTGCCCGCTTGCCTCACCAGCCATAAACCTCACTGCACGTCACTGTACTGTATGTTGGTGGCTACAGAGCTTGCAAAAAAGGTTTGTCCTCCATTCTCTTCCCATCTCTCCCACACATATTTCATGTTTGCAGCTTTACTGGCAATTCTTCCATGCTGGAAAGTAGCCTTAAATAGGAGGAGAAAAAGGGCAATAAAGATTCCTGCAATGTTTCTAAGCAGCATATTTTTACACACACACACACACACACACACACACAGAGAGAGAGAGAGAGAGAGAGAGAGAGAGAGAGAGACTGATACAAAAAGTTTTATTTAGGATTTTGCAAATAGAAGCATTGGAAGGCAGGACATGTAAACAAATTGTTGTAAAGAGAAACAGAATCCTAAACCTCCAAAATACTTGCTTGAAATGAGTTTCAGGGTTCCAAATAGCATCCAAAAGTAAATAAGAGTCCAAGGCAAAGTATTACTCAAAGTTCCAATTTATTAAGAGAGCCATATTGGCACATCTGGGAAAACCCGAATCTGAAAGCTTCCCGGTTTTCCCCACCCAGTTGAAAGTTTAAGATCTTGCCCCCACACCCACAAGTCCATCACATGGTCCAATCTCCCACTACCATGCTGGCAGTTCCACCCATCCAATTCCGGTCAGTGTAGAGACAAAGGATGACTTTGGCTGTCTAGAAAGAATTTTGTTGTGACTACATAGTACGTGACTCCTTATGATCTCCCCTCCCATTTTCCCATGATAGAGAATGCATAGAAAAATAATAGGAAGTGTGGCATGCCAACAACCCAAAAGAAAACATAGCTGCAGGCCTGACAATGAGTTCCAAACAGTCTAAGTCCAAAGCAGGTAGAACATAAGTGTAGTAGTCATGTTGTGGTCCAGAAGTCCAAGAGTTCAAATGTGGGTTATCAGTCTGTGTTCCAGGAAGTACACTGGAAGAAAAAAACACAAGTTTTCTCAGTAGCAGTTCAGAAGGCAAATGCCTTGAGTTCTAGCAAGCAATGTGATTGTTCCCAATGGAAGACTCTGGGCAGTGATGGCTGTTAAATTCATCAAATATGAAGGGAAGCACTAGCAGAGCAAGGAGAGGAATTAAAAGAGGGATCCGGCTAGAAATGTTACATAGCAACAAATGAACAAAATCGTCCCTCCCTCTCCTGGATTGTCATTCATCCTTATTTAACTATAACCAGTTGCCTACCATTTGTTGAAAAGACTTCTGTACACATTTAGCAATAAGTCAGTTAATTGAACCATCATCTGTGAACCTGGTCTTTCATATTTGACATAAGTATAGAAAATTGAGTCCAGGGGTATTTCACGAGAAGAATATTCCACTCCTCTGCTCACAATAGAATACCTTATGCCACCAGGCTTGATATTTTGGATCTGGAGAACCTAGAACTATGCCGACTAAGGTCTGACCTAAGCATAGTACACAAAATTGTCTGCTACAATGTCTTACCTGTCAATGACTACTTCAGCTTCAACTGCAATAATATACGGGCAAACAATAGATACAAACTCAAGGTAAACCACTCCAAACTTGATTGCAGAAAATATAACTTCAGCAACAGAGTGGTCAATGCCTGGAATCCACTCTGTGACTCTGTTGTTTTCCACTTTTATAACATATAATAACATGTATACTATTACATAGCCAATATCCTATTGTATTAAGTAGTAATTACATCAGTTCCTCTTGCCATCAACGCCCAGAAAGATAAAAACCCATTATTAGCTCTTCTGCTCTCCATATGCCTCTTTCTTCTACCTCTCTCCTACCTCCTTTCTTCCCTCCATCCTTTTCTACTCTACTTCCCCTTCCTTTCTCCTTCTCCTCTCTCTTCATTCCACTCCTCCTTATCCTCCTCATCTTCCCCCCTTACCCTCTCTCCTATCCCTCTCTTCCTATCTTTCTTCTCTCCTCTGTTTCCCATTCTTCCTCTCATTCACTTGGTGTATTTCAGCTTCTGAGCAAACTCCATTCTATGTTGATGGTATTTATGCTTCCATATCAATATACTTAACATATCTTAGTTTTAAAGAAAAAATAAGAGAAGACAGTATACATGTCCAATCATATTACTTTAAAATCTAACACCCCTTGTCAAGCCTAATATACATCCCTCCCTCCCACACTCCCCCCAACCCCCGCCCCAGCCTTCCCTCCCCCGACTTCCCAGAACCCATACACGGTATAAATCTTTAAAACAGTCTAAAATATATTGGAAAAAAGAATAGAAAATTGATAACATCTTTAAATTGAACTTAGCTCCTCCTTGCTCTAACTTCAAACAATTTATATCATTCCTGATCTTAGTCATAGGCTATCTGGAATTTCTTAGTCCCATATTTATTTTGTATATAATCAATCCATTTTTTCCAGTCTCGTTTATATCTCTCATTTGAATGGTCCTTAAGATATGCAAATATTTTAGCCACCTCGGCTAAATTTGTGACTTTCAATGTCCATTCTTGAATTGTAGGCAAATCTTTCTTCTTCTAGTATTGCGCCACCAACAATCTAGCTGCAGTTATTGTTATATATTATGATTTGTGTTCTGTCATATTCAAAAGGGCTAGCAACTGCTCTGTGCTCCCTGATTGGTTGGGACACAGAAGAAGCTGTTGCTAGCGTACTCTGATTGGCTATTGCTGCCTATAAATACTCTGGTGACCGTTGGAACCGTTTGAATTGCTGTCATCTCTCTTCTGTAACTAATAAAGTACACCTACTGGCTTATCCATGGCTCCTGTGTTCCCTCCCACATCACTATGCAACAGTTATTAAGTGCAAAATCAAATTAATCTCTACAGCTGTACAATCAGTAATTATACCTAACAAAAATAACTGAGGAGTAAACTTTATCCTTTTTTAAAGAACATTTTGCATAATCCACCATATTTTTATCTAAAATGCCTTAACCTTTTTGCAAGTCCACCATATATGAAAATATGTAGCGTCAAGAGAATCACATCTCCAGCATTTGGGTTGTAAGTTCGGCTATATAGAAACCAACTTTTTAGGATCTAAATGCCATCTATAAAACATTTTATAAAAGTTTTCTCTCAAGTTTTGGGCTTGTGTAAATTTTACATTTCTTACCCAAATTCTTTCCCATGTATCCAACATTATTGGTTCTTCAATATTTTGAGCCTGTGACTCTGTTGTTACATCTTCAAATGCCCATAATTTTAATCTCAGACTGTCTAGCATGAAACTCACCCTTTTCCTAAGAGGTCTGTAAGGGGATGTGCATAAACGCACCAGCATGCCTACCATCCCTGTCCTATTGTCCCCATTTATTCATACTAATTTCCTGTGTTCATGTCCATGTTTACACTTACAGCTGTTATCTCGTAGATATTTGACAAACTAATTAAATAAATAAATAAAAATAAATCAAGGGTCAGAAAATCTTTTTTTTTTTTTTTTGCAAAAGCATATATACAGATCTCCTCTGTTTTGCTTTGTGCTTATTTGTATTTGTCCTGGGACTGGGAGGAGATCCTGGATCTAATTCCTAACTGCTGGTTCCAGAGGACTTGAATATTCTATGGCATGCCAATATCAATGCCTGATTAGACTCCCCTTAAGCATGACATCCATTTGGGGTGTTTTGAGAAATTTCTTCCATATCAGATTCTTCTCTGTCTGGACATCACACTAAGGATGCTATGTTATTCTCCTAGCTCTGCATTTCCAAAACTATTGAACCAAGGATCAGTAACATTTACAACTTCTACTGTTACCTAATTCTTAAAATTCTAATATAAACTAATGTTACAATCTTATCTGCATATTTGTCTAGGAACATGTCCACTGAATACAAGCGTTTAATTTTTGAATAAACATACATAGGATGTAAATGTGAAAAGTTATAAATCTTTCAGGGAAAACAGTAATTTATGAACAATCAATTAAAATGATTGAAATATGCAAATAGAATCAAAGGAACCCAAACAATTTCATAAAAGTAATTAATAACCAGCCAACTTATTTCAACCCAATGTATTTCACCTGGTTGTTGTAAAAATAGGAGGAAGAATATTAGATATATCACCTTTACTTACTTACGTACGTACGTACGTACTTACTTACTTACTTATTGTGTGTGTGTGTGTGTGTGTGTGTGTGTGTAGTATTTAGATAAATAAATAAACCAAACCACCAGTATTTTGAAGCGTAAAAGAACCCACGTGCAAATGTACCTTGCAAAGCAAAGAGTAGTCTTTTTTCCCTGGGAAATTTCCTTCTGAAGGGCTCAAGAAAGTGCAGCAGTTGATGAAATAACTATGAAGAGCAACTACAAGTGCTGGAAAAGTGTGTGTCCACAACACCACACTCTGGGGACAATAAGAATGGAAACAGACTATTGCAGACAGACATCAGCTCAACTAGTGTCATCAAAAATTGGAAAATAATTCTCTTGATATGGAGAAAAGAAAAATACAAGTGCACACATCCCTTGCACTAATCCAATAATAGACCATGGGATATCAACTGTTATTTGGGCATCTTTGTGCTGATCAACAGGACAAGTGACGGAATAATCACTAGTATTGAGAAGTTGCTGATATTTGTATATCTATCCAAGATGATGAATGGAGCAATGATGGCAATGCAAATGAACAGTTATCCTACAGTAAAATGTTCTCTGCATTGAAGCTCTCCATTGGTCTGGATAAATTTTATTCAGCTATTTCAGGCACAAGTTAGCTTTACTTTAATACTATTTTTGTCAAGACTTTGACTTTCCAAATATTTCTACTGCTTTATATGGAAGAGAAGCTGGATTTTACATCATATCTGTATTTAAAACTCTTAAGACTAGTTATACTTTCTAAACATTTTCTCTTGAAATCCTTTTTCTTGCATTTATAAAAATGATTTACTGTAGAATAATGATTAGAATAATGAATATAAATTATACAGGGAAATTTGAAAAAGTATTTTGCATACCTTAAATGTTTTCAAAAATTGGGTTTGAAAGACATTATCATCTATAGAGTTTCATTTCTTTTCATAATAAGAAAAATCATTGAAACTGTATAGGGAAGAAATGAGTCAGTTATATTATTCTGACACTGTCACTGTCTTCATAAATACTTTTGAAAGAGTTCAAGTTGTATGGCGTTCATAATATGAAACCTTAAAGTAATTATAACCATGTCTGATATGTGACTGAACTAAATTGGATCAAGTTAAAGAGTCAACTACTCAAACTTTAAAATTTCACATTTTCTGTCCAATAAAAGGCATAATAGTCAGCTAAAGGATCTGAAGAACTTTGTTGAAAGACCACATAATATGAACAAAATGCAATAGGTACACAGAATGCTCAATAAGTTATGTTTTCGACTGTACTATTACTATATATTATAAACAATCATTTTTTTGCAGTTGGTTTCTTGCTCTATCTTAATATATATCATGTGGTATTTCTTGGGTAGTGGAGAATAGTGGACATGCATATTATTTTGTAATATGGAAAATTGGGTATTCAAAATGAATATGTTGGTTTTAAGACTAGTTGAAAGTGATCATTGCATTTTGAGAAGATTTTGACAGCTTATGGAAGTGCCAGTCTTTAGTTTTAGGACACAAAAGTAGAAATGCACTATTTTCTTAAATTATTATTTATTTCATTTTGTCTTTTTATTTATATTTTGTCAAGTCTTTAAATAGCTTTATTTTCTAACAATGGCATTTTCATAGAAACGTAAGTGTCCCAGTGTCACTTTATAGGGAAAATGAATGGCACTTAAACTAAATATATAAATTTCATTAAATAAGATGAGTGAGTGAATGAATGAATGAATGAATGATTTTATTCTTCCTTGACAATTTTTTGCCATTTTCCAAATTAACTTGGAATTTTTTTTAATTTAACTTGAAAATGTTCATTATACTTATTTAAGTATCATTATTTAAAGAACATGTAGTCATCTTTCAAACAAGAATTAAAATTACAATCAAACATTTTTTTTTCAGTTTGTATTTTTTTCTTTTCATGTAAGGGTATTTTAGAGCACTGTAACATTACCTGACTTAGGAAATTCAAGAATTCACTTGACATGAATTATTCATTCAACATCTTCAAAATGAGGACGAAATAGAAATAAATTATGCTGATGTTGAAAAAGGAACAGAAGAAAGGGCAAAAAGATATATTGGGGAGAGGGTGGAAACTCTGAGCAAACTTTGGGAAAAAATTTTCTTCTCCATCATAATTTCATTTCATTTCATTTATTAAATTTATAGGCCGCCTAATCCCGGAGGACTCCGGGCGGCTTACAACAAAAGAAGAAAAAAGAAAAGCAAAATAAGTAAAAAAAATAGTTTAAAATTCACAACACACATACGTTCTAATCGGGGCTGGACCTTAACACTAAGGTCAACAGCCCCAGGCCTGCCTGAACAGCCAGGTTTTAATGGCTTTCCTGAAGGCCATGGGGATAGCTGATTCCACAGGATCGGATCAGCCACAGAGAAGACTCTCCTCCGGGGGCCTGCCAGCCGACACTGTCAGGCTGACGGTATCTGAAGGAGGCCCACCCCGTGGGATCTTATCAGCCATTGGGAGGTGTATGGCAGTAGGCAGTCTCGCAGATAGGCTGGTCCTAAGCCATGTAGTGCTTTAAAGGTAATAACCAACATCTCGAATTGCATCCGGACACCAATTGGCAGCCAATGCAGCTCGCGGAGGACAGGTGTAATATGGGTGTATCTCGGTACACCCAATATCGCTTGCGCAGCTGCATTCTGGACTAGCTGTAGTCTCTGAATGCTTTTCAAGGGCAGCCCCATGTAGAGTGCATTGCAATAATCGAGCCTTGAGGTGACAAGGGCCTGAGTGACCATCTGAAGTGCCCCCCTGTCCAAGTAGGGCCGCAATTGGTGTACCAGGCGAACCTGGGCAAAGGCCCCCCTGGTCACAGCCGACAGATGGTGTTCAAGTGTCAGCTGTGGATCCAGGAGGACCCCCAAATTGCAAGCCCTCTCTGAGGGGTGTAAATATTCACACACACCCAGGATCAAGGACGGACTGTCTAAACTGTCCCTCAGGGGCAACATCCAAAGCCACTTGGTCTTATCGAGATTGAGTACCAATTTGTTCATCCCCATACAGATCCTGACAGCTTCCAGGCATCGGCACATCAGGTCCACTGCTACACTGAGCTGGCACGGGGCAGATAGATACAATTGAGTATCATCTGCATATTGATGATACTTTATCCCGTGCCGTCGTATGATCTCACCCAGCAGCTTCATGTAGATGTTGAATAGGAGGGGGGACAGGACCGAACCCTGCGGCACCCCACATTTGAGGGGCCTGGAGGTCGACCTCTGTCCCCTAACCAACACCGACTGTGACCTACCAAAGAGGTAAGAGGAGAACCACCGTAGAACGGTGCCTCTCACTCCCACCTCCTCCAGACGTCGCAGAAGGATACCATGGTCGATGGTATCAAAAGCTGCTGAGAGGTCAAGAAGCTCCAGGATAGAGGAATGCCCTCTATCCCTGGCCTGCCAGAGATCACTGATCAGTGCAACCAAAGTGGTTTCAGTGCTGTACCCAGGCCTGAAACCAGACTGAAAGGAATCCAGATAATCCGCTTCATTCAAGGTCCATTGGAGTTGAAGCGCCACCACCTTCTCAACAACCTGTACTGTAACGCACTCTACATGGGGCTGCCCTTGAAGAGTGTCTGAAGACTCCAGTTAGTCCAGAACGCGGCCGCGCAAGCGATTGCGGGTGTACCTAGGTACACCCACGTCACACCTATCCTCTGCGAGCTGCACTGGCTTCCCATTGGTCTCCGGACACGCTTCAAAGTGCTAGTCGTTACTTTTAAAGCCCTACATGGTATAGGACCTGGCTACTTGAGAGACTGCCTCCTGCCAATCACCTCCCTAAGGCCTATAAGATCACACAGATTAGGCCTCCTCTGGATTCCATCTACCAGTCAATGTCGGCTGGTGACTCCCTGGGGAGGGCCTTCTCTGTTGCTGCTCCGGGCCTCTGGAACAATCTCTCCTTTGAGATCCGGACCCTCACTACCCTTCCGGTCTTCCGCAAAGCGACCAAGACCTGGCTGTTCCAGCAGGCCTGGGGCTGTTGAATCGTCCAGCCCCATTGTGAATGTTGTGTTTTTTAATGTTGTTTTTGTATGTCCCTCCCTCCCCCTTTTTTATTGTAAGCCACCCTGAGTCTCTTTGAGAATGGGCGGCATAAAAATTAAATCAATCAATCAATCAATCAATCAAACCTTCCCCAGAAGGATGGTAGTTTTTCAGGATGGCTGGATCCAGGGAAGGCTTCTTGAGGAGGGGTCTCACCACCGCTTCCTTTAGTGGTTGTGGGAAAGACCCCTCCTGCAAAGATGCATTGGTCCTCTTTGCAGTGCAGCCCTCCCCCGCCTTCTTCTGCGATTGCGGAGCCTCCTTCCTTCTACCACCTTTACCATCTGGCTCTCTCTGTTTACTTTGTTTACGGACTTCCAGATCTATGCCCCTGCTCCTTTTGTTGCAACTACGGCTGCCCACCGCTACCCTAAGAATATTATTCCAACTATCAGGGACATCATTCCATCTGCCCTCTATTTTACAATTACCCACCCAACACGGTTTTCTTTTTTGGACCTTTAACTTTGGGTGCTTTTCAGGACTTGAGGAAGGGAGAGGGGCGGAGCCGCTCTCCCTCCTCCTTCCGCACCATTGACTATCTTAACTGTACTTGCGCAGTGCTCCGCACATTTTAGGAATGTAGTGTGAATGGAGGCTGGAATACTGCAATGTGCTCTACATGGGGCTGCCCTTGAAGAGCATCCGGCGACTTCAGCTAGTCCAGAACGCGGCTGCGTGAGTGATTGTGGGTGCACCTCGGTTCACCCACATAACACCTATCCTCCGCGAGCTGCGCTGGCTACCTGTCGATCTCCGGGTGCGCTTCAAGGTGCTGCTAGTCACCCATAAAGCCCTCCATGGTAGTGGATCTGTGTACTTGAGAGACCGCCTTCTGCCAATTACCTCCCTGCGACCAATTAGATCTCACAGATAGGGCCTCCTCCGAGTTCCATCTGCCAGCCAGTGCCGGCTGGCAACTACAAGGAGGAGAGCCTTTTCAGTAGTAGCTCCGACCCTTTGGAATGATCTCCCCGTGGAGATTCGTACTCTCACCACCGTCCAGGCCTTCCGCATAGCCCTTAAGACCTGGCTAGCCCGTCAGGCCTGGGGACAAGGATAATTGCCCCTCCCGAATGATGAATGAATGTTGCTCATTATTTTACTCTATGTTTGTCTATGTTATTGTTTGTATTTCCCTCCCTTGATTTTATGTAAGCCGCCCTGAGTCCCCTCAGGGAAAAGGGCGGCCTATAAATGTTAATAAACCTATAAACCTATAATTGTATGCCTGGCTGATGTTTGTACCCACCTTTTTAACCTCATATTGTTGTATTTTTTGTGTTTAATTAACATATGTGGGGAATGCATGGATGAGTGGCTGTGTATGTATGAGAGGATTGAGAGTACAGCCTGGTGCCTCCTCTACTGAGTGCTATTCCAGAAGTGGTAGGAGGGCCAGGCCTACCTCCCGTCCCAGAATGAATGACAAAAATTGCCTGCCGGATGGAGCGGAGGCTGTGGGGGGGATATGGGGTCTACGGGGGTGGGCCGGAGCATTACGGTCACTATGGGGAGAGGCAGGTACAATGGGAACTTCAGGGCTAGCCATTACCGGGGAAGGAGGGTTTGCTACGTCACAGAGATCCCTCCTTCTGGCCCTGCTAGTTCCACTCCAGGGCCAGATGGCGAGAACTGTCAGGGCCCTGGTCTCAGGCTGTTGTTGCTAAATGCCAGGTCTGTGGTTCACAAAGCTCCCCTCATCCGGGACCTAATTTTATACGAGGGGGCAGACCTGGCATGTATTACTGAAACCTGGCTGGGCCCGGAGGGAGGAGTCCCCCTCACTGAAATGTGCCCAGAAGGATTTCAGGTGCTTCATCAGCCGCTACCCCAGGGAACGGGTGGGGGAGTGACGGTCATCGTCTGAAGGTCTTTAGTTCCTCGTAGGATCCCTGCTCCGAAGCTTGTCGGGTGTGAGTCCCTGTTGATGAAGTTGGACCTTGGTGGTCAAGTGGGTTTGTTGCTAACGTACCTACCTCCCAACAGCGTTGCAACAGCCCTCCCCTCACTCCTCGAGTCAGTAGCCGAGTTGGTGGTAGAGTTCCCCAGGCTTATGGTTCTGGGGGATTTCAACCTGCCTACACTTGGTGAATGCTCTGACGGGGCGCAGGAGTTCATGGCTTCCATGACAGCCATGGACTTGACCCAAGTAATTCGGGGTTCAACTCATTCAGCGGGTCACACGCTTGACCTCGTGTTCCTCTCAGAGCAGTGGAGACATGATCTAGAGTTGAAGGGCATTAAGACCTTGCCCTTGTCATGGTCTGATCACTTCCTACTGAGGCTTGACTTTCGGAAACCAATCCCCCACTGTAGGGAGGTGGAGCCGATTAGGTGGTTCCGCCCCAGGTGCCTGATGGACCCTATGGGATTTTAGACGGCACTTGGAGAAATACCTGACACTCTCGTCCACAATCCGGTGGAGTCCTTAGTCGCTGCCTGGAATACAGAGGCGGCGCGGGCTCTAAACCGGATTGTGCCTTTGCGACCTCTCTGAGGCAGCGGATCCAGGAGGGCCCCTTGGTTCACTGAGGAACTCTGGGAGATGAAGCACCAAAAGAGATGCCTAGAGCGCTGCTGGAGGGCCAGTAAATCTGAGTCAGACCGAGCACTGATGAGAGCCTTTATCAGAGCCTATCTCGTGGCAATACGGGCGGCGAAATGTTCGCATTTTGCCACCCTTGTTGCATCCGCTGAATCGCACCCAGCCACCTTGTTTAGAATAACCCGCTCCCTCTTGAAAGGGAGGGATGCGGATAACCCTTTACAAGGTAGAGCTGAGGAATTTGTTCAGTATTTAATGGATAAAGTCGCTCAGATTCGGACAGAGCTGGACTCCAATTGCACGGTATCAGCCAAGGTACTGGGGGAAGGTCTTGAGCATACTTTATGGATTGAGTTTCAACTTTTCTCTCCTGAGGAAGTGGACAAGGCCATGGGAGCGGTGAGTGCCTCCACTTGTATACTGGACCCGTGCCCCTCCTGGCTGGTCTCGACCAGCAGGGAGGTGACATGCAGCTGGATCTGGATGATAGTTAACACCTCTCTCCAGGAGGGAATTTTCCGGCTCCTCCTAAAGGATGCGGTGGTGAGACTCCTCCTGAAGAAACCATCTCTGGACCCAGCCATTTTGAGCAACTATTGTCCAGTCTCCAACCTGCCCTTTGTTGGAAAGGTTGTTGAGAAAGTGCTGGCCTCTCAACTCCGACGGTCCTTGGATGAAACCGATTATCTGGATCCTTTTCAGTCGGGTTTCAGGCCTGGTTACAGCACAGAAACTGCTTTGGTCGCACTGATCGATGATCTCTGGCGAGCCAGGGATAGGGGTCACCCCTCTATCCTTGTGCTCCTTGACCTCTCAGTGGCCTTCGATACCATCGACCATGGTATCCTTCTGCGGCAGTTGTGAGAGGTGGGAGTGGGAGGCACCATCCTTCGGTGGTTCTCCTCCTACCTCTCGGACAGGTTGCAGTCGGTGGTGGTCGGAGGGCAGAGGTAGACCCCAAGGCCCCTCAACTATGGGGTGCCGCAGGGTTCAGTCCTGTCCCCCCTCCTATTTAACATCTACATGAAGCCACTGTGTGAGATCATACGCCGGCACGGGAACAAATACCACCAATACGCGGACAATACGCAGTTGTATCTGTCCTCCCCGTGCCAACTCAGCGAAGCAGTAGAAGTGATGTGCCAGTGCCTGGAGGCTGTTAGGGTCTGGATGGGAGTAAAGAAGTTGGCACTCAATCCAGTCAAGACCGAGTGGCTACTGATGTTCCCTCCCAAAGATTGGCCAAGTATTCCATCTCTCAGGCTGGGGGGTGAAATTATACGCCCCTCAAAGAGGGTTCGCAATTTGGGAGTCCTCCTGGATCCCCAGATGACTTTAGAACACCATTTGTCAGCTGTGACCAGGGGAACCTTTGCCCAGGTTCTCCTGGTGCACCAATTGCGACCCTACCTGGATCGGGAGGCCCTTCAGACAGTTACTCACACCCTTGTGACCTCAAGACTGGATTACTGTAACGCGCTCTACATGGGGCTGCCCTTGAAAAGTGTTCGAAGACTTCAGCTAGTCCAGAACGCAGCCGCATGAGCGATCATGGGTGCACCCAGGTACACCCACGTTACACCTATCCTCCGCAAGCTGCACTGGCTACCCATTAGTCTCCGGACTCACTTCAAGGTGCTAGTCATTACTTATAAAGCCCTACATGGCATTGGACCTGGGTACCTGAGAGACCGCCTCCTGCCAATTACCTCCCATAGACCGATCAGATCGCACAGACTAGGCCTCCTCTGGATCCCATCTGCCAGCCAATATCGGCTGGCAACTCCCCGGGGGAGAGCCTTCTCTGTTGCAGCTCCGGCCCTCTGGAACGAGCTGCCCATGGAGATCCGGACTCTTACTACTCTCCCGGCCTTCCGCAAAGCCACGAAGATCTGGCTGTTCAGGCAGGCTGGGGGGCTGTTGAAATAGCCAGCCCCATGGGAACTATGAATGTTGTGTATTTTAAATTGTTGTTTGTCTATTTGTCTGTTTATCCCCTTCCTTTGTTTATTGTAAGCCGCCCGGAGTCCTTCGGGAATGGGCAGCATACAAGACCAATAAAACTAAACTAAACTAAACTAAACTAATTGCCTGGAGCCAGCCTCGTGTCACCTCCCTGCTGGTCGAGACCAGCTGGGAGGGGCACGGGTCCATTAAGCAGGTGGAGGCGCTCATCGCTCCCATGGCCTTGTCCACTTCCTCAGGGCTGACAAATTCGAACTTATCTCAGGAAATCCAACTTAGACCTACCCTCGGCATCTCGGCTGGTATTGCCCAAGCGGACTCAAGGTCTGTCCAAAACTGAGTGATTTTATCCGACAGAAACTGAACAAATTCCTCAGCTCTTCCCTGCAGGGGTTCCCCCACCCCCTCACCATTCAGGAGGGAGCGGGTCACCCTGAACAGGGCAGCTGGGCGGGATTCCACGGACGCAATAAGAGCAGAAAAAAGTGTGCATTTTGCTGCCCATATCGCCACTAGGTAAGTCCTAATAAAAGCTCTTAGTAGTGTTCAATCAGATTCAGAGTTACTAGTCCTCCAACGTCGCTCTAGGCGTCTCTTTTGGCGCTTCATCTCCTGGATTTCCTCGGTAAACCAAGGTGCCCTCCTGGATCCACTGCCTCTCCCGGTCATAACTGAAATGCTCTGACCCTCTCCCCTATCCGTAGACCCTCCCCCTCTCCCATGGCCCCCATTCTTCCCGGAAGGCCACACATCCCATTCACTCTAGGGTGAGGGGCGTATCCGGGCCCCCATCCACTTCTGCTTCTGCACTCAGTGGAGGGGGCTCCAGGTCGCACCCCCAGTCCTATCATGTTCACCCAACAAACATTCTGCTCAGACTCACCCCACAGTAATCATTAAAAATACAATACAGTGATAAAAATAATTAAATTAATTAAATTAAAAGTGGGCACATTCACTCTCATAGTCGTACAATCATACACTCAGCAAACTAGTTAAAACGCTGTTCTTGAGGCCGCAAAACAAAGACGGTCCAGCTCCCACAGCGCTTTGATGGCTGAAATGTAGAGGGTGATGCTGTCCAAAGTGTTCACCCCAGGATGGAGCAGCCATAGTTCCAAGGCGCTTTTCAGGGAGGTCAGGAGCTGCTGCCACTGATTGGTCCTTTCCAGGCAATACTTCAGGTCTTCCACTGCAGGCTTCGACTCTGGGAAATCGCGGATGATGCTGTATAGCTCCTCGATGCGCAAGCTGGCATACAGGCAGTAGAAGAACCTCTGGACGTGGCACCTCCAGCGCTTCAGGGGGCTGCTGGGCAGGGACGCTAACTAAATATTACTAACTAAATATTCTTGAGACATTAAAATCAGAAATGAATACCGTGTGACATCGCATCTTAGAAGACATAAGTAAGTCATTTTAGTCAGATTAAATGTTTGATTGTTTAGTTATTTATTTATTTTATTAATAAAATTTACATGCCGCCCAATCCTGAAGGACTCTGGGTGGCTTACAAAAAGAAGAGGAAGAAAGAAATAATAAAAAAGACAGATTTAAAATCACAACACATGCATTCGTTCTAATCGGGGCTGGACCTCAACAGGGAGGTCAACAGCCCCAGGCCTGCCGGAATAGCCAGGTTTTACCAGCTTTCCTGAAGGCTATGAGAGTGGGTAAGGTCCGGATCTCTGGGGGTAGCTCATTCCAAAGGGTCGGAGCAGCCACAGAGAAGGCTCTCTTCTGGGGAGCCGCCAGCTGACATTGTCTGGCTGATGGCATCTGAAGGAGGCCCAATCTGTGGGATCTCACCGGCCACTGGGAGGTATGTGGCAGTAGGCGGTCTCACAGGTACGCTGGCCCTAAGCCATGTAGGGCTTTAAAGGTAATAAGCAACACCTTGAATTGCATCCGGAGACCAATTGGTACCCAGTGCAGCTCGCGGAGGACAGGTGTAACGTGGGTGTACCTTGGTACACCCAATATTGCTCGCGCAGCCGCATTCTAGACTAGCTGCTGTCTCCTAACGCTTTTCAAGGGTAGCCCCATGTAGAATGCGTTTGAAGTGCCTCCCAATCCAAATAGGGCCACAATTGGTGCACCAGGTGAACCTGGGTAAAGGCCCCCCTGGTCACAGCCGACAGATGGTGTTCCAGTGTCAGCTGCGAATCTAGGAGGACCCCCAAGTTTAGTAGTTTGGTTTGGTTTTAGGTAATGTTTATTACCAAAAAGAATTATTACCAAGGCTGACGAAGTCGGGGCAGCTCCAAAATGGAAGGATACGGAAAGAGAAAGTGTTTCCAGCTGGTGAGGAACTTTTACCGTTTTAAAAAGAGACTGCCTCTAAAAAAACTTAAAATTAATTTAAATTGGAGAACAGAAGAAATAAGTGGGGGAATTAAATTTGGAATGGTTTTGGACAGTGGGTTATCTTACATTTTAAATACTATCTTCATGTATGGAATTTATGCAAGCCTTTTAAAATGAATGGATTAAGTTTTCTTCTTCTATTTTTTTTTCTTTTATTATTCTCTGTAACCTATGGACTAGAATTTTCCTCTTTCATTACTCTGGGTGTTCTCCTAACTCATTCAAAAATCGGACTATTTTTTAACTTGAAATACAAAAAAGATACAAAAAGAAACAAGGAAAATTGTAACAATAACACTGCTACTCAGAGGCTGGAAGGTTTGTGTATTGGAAATGAAACTCTTATTTTTGTCACTGATTATTTTGGCTTGGCACTACAAGGTCTCACTGCTTGATTATAGAGAGTGATAAGAAGAAAAACATACAGATGTCCCTTTGAAGTATATCTTTAACCAGAGAAAAATGAAAACAAAACATTATTGTTAATCTATACTTAATTTTATTAACCTTCCAAGCTAGAGCAGCTGTGTTTAGTAGCTGGAGATAATGGCACAATTTCAACAAAAGAAAGAAACCTTAAGTCTGCAAAAGATATTCTCAGAAATACAGAAATTATCAAATACATATGAGAGGATAGAGAAGAAGCTGGAAGATTTAGAGCATCTAACAGCAAAATATGATGAAGCTGAGGATGTTTATCAAGTAGAAAACATGGTGGTTAAAACCCAAAAAATTGAAGTGGAAAATGAATATAAAGAAATTAAATTTGCTGATATTTATGGTGATTGGCTTGTCTCTGAAAGTGGAAAGAGTGGAATACTGAGAGAGGAATTAAATGGAGGGAAAATTAACCCCAGATGGCAAGATACAGAAGAAGAAAAAACAAAAGAATATATGGATTTAAAGAGAGAAATTTTATTAGCAATATCATTGATAACACTGCTGACAATCAAAGATGAGCTTATTAAGGAAACAGAAGGGCATCGAGATTACATGAGAGATTTTATAAGCAAGGAGTTGCTAAGAGGAGTCCATACAAAGTTGATTAAGGAGATGATTAGAGGACTGACATCACAAATGGCAGATGATATGAGACTGTTTTGCTATTGGAAAGATACAGGTTGATAGATGGAAGAGTATAACTTAAAACTAGTTAAATTTAGTGAAATTTAGTGACAATAGATAAAGTTAAAAAAATAACTGATAATGATACTAATGTATACAATGTGTAGTGTCATGATGAGTAATAATTGGATATGAATATTGAATGGTACCCATGAAAGGAAGATTAGAAATCCCCTTGGATTATACATAAAGGTTAATAAAAAAGAACTAAGTTAGATACAGTTAAAGTTTTGATTATTAGGGGAAAAATGTTATGATACAGGATGTAGTTAAATAAAGGAGGGATAAGGATAACAACATATATATAGATATGGGTATAACATAAAGAAACTGGATGCAAATTGTAAACAGTGATTTGTAAAAGAGGATTAGAAAATTTTGTTATTAAATATCATGGATGTTTAGCTAGAATAGGACATAAGGATTCAGTGTTAATGGAGGACTTTAGAAATAGTAAATGAAAGGCCAGAATGTGGTTATGTATTCAATCTTGGTATATTTTATGATGAAGGATGTTTAAACAATTATAGTCAAATGAAAATGGAGGTATGATGATGGTAACATGTATAAATATCTGAGTTAAAATACTTGAGTTAATATGAATTATGTTTGTTAACTGTGGAAGAGATGCATGAAAGTCTTTTTATAACCAACTGATAGACTTTCTACAGCATGTAAAGAAGGATATGTTGTGCCTGTTTTGAAAATAAAAAATAAAAAAAATATTTAAAAAAAAGAATTTTGCCCAAATATATCAGCTCTAGATTGGTGGAATGAAATTTTATATGAAAAAAAATGGCCTCATATTTAAAAGTAAATTATCAAGACCTTTATTCCAATTGTTTTACATTATAATTGGTTTTAAAAGTTACAGTATAGAGTAAGAAAACACAATCATCTTTTTTTTACAATCATCTTCAACCTTTGAATCAAATCTTTATTATGGGCAAAGATCAGCATAAGCTTTCAACCTTTTGTCTTCAGCTTGAAATCCTTGACTCCTCAGTTCTTTATTCAGAGACACTCATAACTTGATATGCTGGGATATTGCTAAGGTGTTCCTTCTTTCTATTTTGAACAGATCTTGAATTACTGTAGCAATGGGTTTCTAAAATTCGATTTCTTCCAGCAACACTTGACGGGTCAGTCACAAATTCACACCATGTAATGAAACAAAGCCTTCTTAAAAACTGGTAAAAGAAGTTGATATTTGCACTCAGAGTTTTATATTACTGTGCAGAGTGGAACAACGGAACTCAAATTCTTTTTCTCTAGTTGCAAGGATACATTGTTTTGAATACTGTTTTAGCAAGAATCTTAATACACATATAAATGGCATTTCTCCCGCAACAATTCTAAATTCATTCATTCTTTCCTGCTTCTATCATTTTATGTATGCATTTTGACTCTGAATCTGCCTTAATCTTCAGTGTGCTTTGAACTCAGCCTAAATTCAAGTTTATCCCGACTTTGACAGGTTCTTTTATCTTGTCAGACTCTGCTTCATTTGTTCACAATGAGATCTTAACTAAGAATAAATTCAACTTTTGTTTAACAGGTATTAAAGGTAAAGATAAATGTTCCCCTCACACATAAGCGTTAGTCATTCACGATTCTAGGCGGCAGTGCTCATCTCCGTTTCAAAGCCAAAGAGCCAGCGCTGTCCAAAGACGTCTCCGTGGTCATGTGGCCAGCATGACTTGAAGCCAAAGGCACACAGAACGCTGTTTCCTTCCCACCAAAGGTGGTCCCTATTTTTCTACTTGCATTTTTAAGTGCTTTCGAACTGCTAGGCTGGCAGAAGCTGAGACAAGTAATGGGAACTCACTCTGTTACGCGGCACTAGGGATTCAAATTGCCGACTATTGGATCGACAAGCTCAGTGTCTTAGCCACTGAGCCATTGCATCCCTTTTAAATAGCTATTACTACATTGCAAATGACACCTCCAAGGCTCTACTGCTCACTCATCTATATGTGAATAAATCAAAAAAATGTATGGAATTTTAAAATAATTTTTATATTTCAGTTTGTATCAAATTTGAGTAAGCAAAATTTGAGTGCTATATTAAGTAATCAATAGTATGTTACATTGCCATGGTATTAACTACTGAAAACTGACACTACTTATATATTTAGGAAATATTAAAAATATTTTTAATGTAAAAGTCTATTTGCATGTTTTGATTATTCAAAATGTGATTATTTGCACAGTTTGGTTCTTTAAAAAGTTATAATGGTTAAATAATATTAAGAAAATAACTACAATAGAACTTGCATGAAACATTTAGAAATGATTAATATAAATGCCTGCTACACTGCTATAATCTTTCAGTCTATTAGAATGTGACATATGTATAAACTATCATCAATAGGGCAAACTGTTGTAAGTGATCAAGTATTTATAACAGTGATAAATTGCTTTTGGTTATCAATATATAAGACATGGAACTCTAAATGGTGACTTTTCTTAAAGTAGGGCTAGCCTATCAGCTGCAAAATCCAGAAATGCATGACAGGGCAACCAACAGTTTCAGCAAACAGCAATCAACATACTTTTGAAGCCCATATATGGTTTGTTGCTGTCTAGCCATTAAATTGGTTTTGCCCTTTTTTGGACTGGAAGAATATAATTGGATGAAAATTGTCTCCCAGTAATTGCTTCTTGCAAGCTTACTTATTTATTTAAATGATTGATACAATCTCCCATATAGCAGGGCAATGTACTAAGTTAAATCTACAATTAAAACAATCCAAATAATAAATGTCCAAGGTCATAAACAATAATTCCAATTTGCAATAAAATAACATTAGCTGATATAGCTCACTTAACCTTCTGGCCCATGTACTCTTTGTGCCATCAGTGATAGTATTTATCTACTTTGTCTAATATTAACTTCTTTATTGCTCTCAATTTTTTAAAGCATGATGGTATTCTTTAGTAATATTTATTTTTAGATTATGTTTTCAAAATATTTAAACTTTGGAACTATTGGTAAATATGTTTACTAATTTCTACATATTTAATTATTTGTTCTTGTAGTCTAAGACATTCTCAATCATTTTTTCCAGAACAAAAACCCATCATTTTGTTTCGTTGTTCAGCCTTTCTGATGGTCCAGCTTTCCAAGTGATTGGTTAAAAGTGGGAAAGCTATTGCCTTGGCAATACATATCTTTGCTATCAGTATAGTGTCTTTACATCTTAATAGTTTGTCTAGCTATGTCACAGACTCTTCTACAACAGGCAGTCCTCTCTTTATTTCAGCAACTATACTTACTATTTCTGTTTGACCCTATGTAAGTTAAGATAGATGCAACTTCATTTTTTTAGATTGCATTGTATTGACATTGATTGTTGTTATAATTTTAGTTGTTCAGAGAGGAAGCAGTAAACACAATAATTGCCTTTGGAACTCTTCTTTTAAATCTGCCCTCAGATATTTCTTGCTTCAAGTAATTAAGTAATATCATCAATACTAATGGTATTGATATTGTAGTATCATCAACATTGAGCTTATTTGATTTTTTTCTAGAAATTTTAACTAATTTTTCTGTTCATTATCTATTCCACATCTAAATTTAATTAAGGTAAAATATACATCCTTGACCAAATCCTTTGCTGAATTTGAATAATTGCTACATATTTATTCTGATTGTTGCATCCTAGACATCTTTAACCATCACAAATTAACAGTGTGACTCAAATGTCTCTGCTTGTCTAAATGTAATTTGTACTATACATCTAGCAGTTCTTACAAGTATTGCTAAAATACAGATCATGTAATGTATGTGCAATTTCCCTTTTTTGATACTCAACTATGCATTTAACTTTTCCAGTGTCTTGAATTTGACATACTCCTGTCCACATTAGTATATCTGATGTGTCTTTCATGTGAATTGACACAGTTATTGCAGTCTATTTCAGGTCACTGAGCCACCTGATTACTAATGTTGTCTTGAAATTTCCTCTTTGACATTTCTTATACAACCATAGTATGTGTATGTGTGTATGCATATGTATAGGCAGCATTAAATGTAACTTTTGGACCTAGCTGCAGTAGCAGCTATATTTTCAAAATTGAATCCAGCCTTGAAATAATTGGCATGTTAGTCATATTTTCTCTTTTCAGTAGCTATTTTAAAACTTCTGATACTACAGAGAAATCTTCCAGTAAGAATGGAATGAAATGGAGTGGACTGAAGTGGGGTGGTGTAGAGGAGAAGCGAGGAGAGGAGAGGAGAGGAGAGGAGAGGAGAGGAGAGGAGAGGACACGAGAAGAGAAGAGAAGAGAAGAGAAGAGAAGAGAAGAGAAGAGAAGAACTGGCCAGATATGATTAGACACACAGCAAATTTGTCTCTGGTACAAAAGCCTTCAGTATATATGCAAGCAACAAAGTAACAATAATCACCGTAATGATATCAATAAGAGGGGTTAGTAAAGAAGATGGGACAGATTATATACTTTATTCATTAAACAAGAAACTCAGCCAACTGAACATTCAAAAATGCATTACAAATGTCAGTGATTGGTGCTAATGGTTTGTACAGTTTGCTACCAGCGTCCTAGGTATTAACCAAGGATCTAGGAACTATTAAGGTAACGTGAAATTTTGCTGCACCCACTGATCAAGTGGTCAACTGTCTCGTCTTTCTCATTACAGAGGCAACACTTGCTGTTGGTGGTAACATGTTGAATTTTTGCTTTCATGCAGTTTGTGGCTAGGACTTGTTCTTGAGCTGCCAAAATAAATAAAGAAAAAGGAAAGGATCCTGGAAACTATAGTCCAATCACCTGTTTGCCAAAAAGATACAAGCTCCTTACTGGTATCATTGCAAACCAAATTTATGGATACTTGGAAAGAAATAACTTGCTTCCTATAGAACAGAAAGGATGCTGCAAAAATTCAAGAGGAACAAAGGACCAACTGCTGAGTGACAAACTAATCCTAAAGAATTCAAAGAAAAGACGAACCAACCTGTTCATGGCCTGGATAGACTATAAGAAAGCATTTGATTCAGTTCCCCATAGCTGGATCAAGAAATGCCTGAAAATCTTTGGCATCAGCAACATACAAAAATTCATGGAAACTTCAATGAATCTCTGTAAAATGAAGCTTATAGGTAATGAAGAAGCACTGAGTGAAGTTGAAATTAAACGAGGCATTTTCCAGGGCGATTCCTTTTCACCCCTACTTTTTATACTCTCAATGCTACCACTGACAATCATTTTGGAGAAGATGAACTATGGATACGAACTTGCAAAGAAAGGACTGAAAATTTTGCACTTGGTGTACATGGATGATTTGAAGCTGTTTGGTAAAACAAAAGCTGAACTGAATTTATTAATTGAAAGCACAAAAGAATTTAGCCAAGACATTGGTATGCAGTTTGGAATTGACAAATGTGCAACAATGGCAACCAAAGCAGGCAAGGTCATAGAAGATGATGGAATAGAACTTGAGAATGAAGAAATGATAAAGGCAGTAAAACCAGAAGAAGGCTACAAGTACTTGGAGATTTTAGAGGTCTCTGACTTAATGCATAATAAAGTCAAGGAATTAACTTCAGCCAAGTACATTCAATGAATTCACAAGATATTAAAGTCCAAATTGAGTGGAGGAAACATCATAAAAGCCAGAAATACCTGGGCTATACCTGTGATTCAATACTCTGCAGGAATAATTGACTGGACCCAGATGGAGTTGGACAATTTGGACAGAAAAACAAGGAAGCTTATGACAATGAATCATGCTTTGCACCCTAAAAGTGATGTTGACCGATTATATCTATCAAGAGCAGAGGGTAGTTGAGGACTCTACAAGTAAAACAGACTGTGGAAGAAGAAAAACACAGTTTGAATGATTACATCCAGAAAAGTGAAGAACCAATGATTAAGGAAGTAAATAAAGGAGGCCTTTTAAAGACAACTAAGTCAAAAGCTGAATATAAGAAGGAAGTAATTGAGAAGCAAGCTGAAAATTGGAAAAACAAAGCTATGCACTTGAAAAGTATTGAAGGCAAAGCTGACCAAAAGCTAACTTGGAACTGGTTAAGATCAGGAGCACTGAAAAAAGAAACAGAAGGCTTTATTTTGGCAGCTCAAGAACAAGCCTTAGCCACAAACTGCATGAAGGCAAAAATTCAACATGTTACCACCAACAGCAAATGTCGCCTCTGTAATGAGAAAGATGAGACAGTCGGCCACTTGATCAGTGGGTGCAGCAAAATTTCAAAAACTGACTACCTACAACACCATAACTGTGTTGCTAAGATCATTCACTGGAAGTTGTGTCAAAAGTTTGGATTTGAGGACAGCAAAAACCATTGGGACCATCAGGTTGAGAAGGTTTTAGAGAATGAGAAAGTCAAGATCTTGTGGGACTTCAGAATTCCGACTGACAGGCACTTGGCCCACAACACACCTGACATAACAATAGTTGAAAAGAAAAAAAGTATGGTTCATTGACATTGCAATACCTGGAGATGCAAGAATTGAATTGAAGATAAACAGCAAGAAAAAATCACAAAGTACCGGGACTTGCAAATTGAAGTTGTGTGACTGTGGAAAAAGAAATTGTGTGTTGTCCCGATTGCAATTGGAGCCCTTGGAGCAATACCCAAAGGACTACCTCGCTATTTGGAAATTTTAAATCTATCAGACTTGAACATTCTACAAAAAACCACCCTACTTGGAACAGCTTATATCCTCCAACATTACCTTAACAGTTCCTAGGTCCTTGGTTAGGACTCGAGCTGTTGAGCTACCAACCAGCCAAAGGCTGTGAATCTCACCAAAGATTAACAAAATAACAACAACAACAATAACAACAACAACAACAAACGGACAAAATACTGGCGCATAATACACCACACTGGTTGAGAAAAATAAGGTTACAATCATAGACATCGCAATACCAGGTGATAGCAGGGTTGACAAGAAGGAACATGAAAAAATAGCAAAATATCAGGACTTAAAAATTGAAATTCAACGATTATTGCACAAACCAGCAGTGGTAATTCCAGTGGTAATTGGCACACTGGGTGTTATTCCTGGAATTACATTTAAAACAGTTAAAATTGACAAAATCACCATCAGTCAAATGCAAAAAGCCGCACTGCTTGGATCTGCACGCATATTACGAAAATACATTATGACATCCTAGGCCTCTGGGTGGGGCCTGACTAGTAATCAATGCCAAATCCTGCAAAACAATTAGCCGCTGTGATACAATTCAATAATAATAATAATAATAATAATAATAATAATAATAATAATGATAATAAAAATAATAATAATAAATTATGACATCCTAGGCCTCTGGGTGGGGCCTGACTAGTAATCAATGCCAAATCCTGCGAAACAATTAGCCGCTGTGATACAATTCAATAATAATAATAATAAAAATAATAATAATAAAAAAAGGCAACAAAAGAAGGAGCAGGGGCACAAAAGATCAGCTTCTAATTGATAAAATGATATTAGAAAATTGTAAGAACAGAAAAACGAACTTGAATATGGTCTGGATTGATTACAAAAAGGCATTTGACTCACTGCCACATAGTTGGATCATAAAATGCTTAGAAACAACTGGCATTAGCAAAAATATTACATCCTTTACTGAAAAGGCAATGAAACAATGGAGAACTGAGTTGGCAGTAGGGAATGAGAGCTACGGAATGGTTAATATCAAGCGAGGAATTTTCCAGGGTGATTCACTTTCACCTCTTCTCTTCATCATCGCAATGATCCCACTATCAGTAATCTTAAAAAAAATGAAATTAGGCTACCAAACAGCCAAAAAAGCTGAAAAAATTTCGCATTTACTATATATGGATGATTTGAAACTCTATGGAAAGTCAGAAATAGAAATCCAATCATTGACAAATACAGTCCGAGTATTCAGCACCGATATTTCAATGCAGTTTGGCATGGAAAAATGCGGCACTGTATCCATAAAAAGGGGCAAAATCACTGCATCTGAGGGAATTGAAATGCCCAATGGCCAACTAATTAAATGCAAAGAAAATGAAGCCTACAAATACTTAGGCATTCTGCAGTTGGATAACATCAAGCATGGAGAAGTAAAAACTATTGTCAGACGAGAGTACACCAACAGAGTTAGGAAAATTTTGAAATCTAAATTGAATGGTGGAAATACAATCAAGGCCATAAATACCTGGGCAATACCAGTTATAAGATACACAGCTGGCATAGTTAGCTGGACACAAGCTGATTTGGACCTTTTGGACCGAAAAACCAGGAAACTAATGACAATGCACTACAGTTTACATCCACGTGGTGATACTGATAGACTATACCTGCCACGAAAATCAGGTGGCAGAGGATTATTACAAGTGAAGCAAACAGTTGAAGAAGAAAAACATGCACTGGCTGATTATTTAAAAGAAAGTCAAGAACATCTATTAATCGAAGTAAAGAACAAAAATCTACTGAAGGCCCAACAGACGAAACAAGAATACAGAAAAGATGTGATAAAATCAAGAATGGAGAGTTGGCAGAACAAAGCACTGCATGGCCAATTTCTGGAAAAAATAAAAGAT
Organism: Thamnophis elegans; assembly: GCF_009769535.1. NCBI lineage: Eukaryota > Metazoa > Chordata > Lepidosauria > Squamata > Natricidae > Thamnophis > Thamnophis elegans. The sequence goes on along the minus strand of NC_045549.1, from coordinate 34,168,350 downwards.
AAAGTGGACAGTGAACAAACTTGGTTATGGTTAACAACAGGTACATTAAAGAAAGAAACAGAGTCACTAATCCTGGCTGCGCAAGAACAAGCTATCCGCACAAATGCCATTAAGGCCAAAATCGAAAAATCCTCTGATGATGCCAAATGCAGACTTTGCAAAGAAGCTGACGAAACTGTTGATCACATACTCAGCTGCTGTAAAAAAATCGCGCAGACTGATTATAAATTGCGGCACAATTCAGTAGCACAAATGATCCATTGGAATTTGTGCAAAAATTATAATATTAAAACAGCAACAAACTGGTGGGAACATCAGCCTGAAAGAGTCACCGAAAATCAGATGGTCAAGATCTTGTGGGATTTCCGTATACAAACCGACAAAATACTGGCGCATAATACACCAGACATCACACTGGTTGAGAAAAATAGGGTCACAATCATAGACATCGCAATACCAGGTGATAGCAGGGTCGCCGAGAAGGAACATGAAAAAATCGCAAGATACCAGGACTTAAAAATCGAAATTCAACGACTATGGCACAAACCAGCAGTGGTAATTCCAGTGGTAATTGGCACACTGGGTGCTATTCCAAAAGCACTGGAATTACATTTAAAACAGTTAAAAATTGACAAAATCACCATCAGTCAAATGCAAAAAGCCGCACTGCTTGGATCTGCACGCATATTGCGAAAATACGTTATGACGTCCTAGGCCCCTGGGTGGGGCCCGACTAGTAACCAATGCCAAATCCGGCGAAACAACTGGCCGCTGTGATACAATTGTATAATAATAATAATAATGTATTCAGCACCGATATTTCAATGCAGTTTGGCATGGAAAAATGCGCCACTGTATCCATAAAAAGGGGCAAAATCACTGCATGTGAGGGAATTGAAATGCCCAATGGCCAATTAATTAAATGCAAAGAAAATGAAGCCTACAAATACTTAGGCATTCTGCAGTTGGATAACATCAAGCATGGAGAAGTAAAAACTATTGTCAGGCGAGAGTACACCAACAGAGTTAGGAAAATTTTGAAATCTAAATTGAATGGTGGAAATACAATCAAGGCCATAAATACCTGGGCAATACCAGTTATAAGATACACAGTTGGTATAGTTAACTGGACACAAGCTGATTTGGACCTTTTGGACCGAAAAACCAGGAAACTAATGACAATGCACTACAGTTTACATCCACGTGGTGATACTGATAGACTGTATCTGCCCCGAAAATCAGGTGGCAGAGGATTATTACAAGTGAAGCAAACAGTTGAAGAAGAAAAACATGCACTGGCTGATTATTTAAAAGAAAGTCAAGAACATCTATTAATCGAAGTAAAGAACAAAAATCTACTGAAGGCCCAACAGACCAAACAAGAATACAGAAAAGATGTGATAAAATCAAGAATGGAGAGTTGGCAGAACAAAGCACTGCATGGCCAATTTCTGGAAAAAATAAAAGATAAAGTGGACAGTGAACAAACTTGGTTATGGTTAACAACAGGTACATTAAAGAAAGAAACAGAGTCACTAATCCTGGCTGCGCAAGAACAAGCTATCCGCACAAATGCCATTAAGGCCAAAATCGAAAAATCCTCTGATGATGCCAAATGCAGACTTTGCAAAGAAGCTGACGAAACTGTTGATCACATACTCAGCTGCTGTAAAAAAATCGCGCAGACTGATTATAAATTGCGGCACAATTCAGTAGCACAAATGATCCATTGGAATTTGTGCAAAAATTATAATATTAAAACAGCAACAAACTGGTGGGAACATCAGCCTGAAAGAGTCACCGAAAATCAGATGGTCAAGATCTTGTGGGATTTCCGTATACAAACCGACAAAATACTGGCGCATAATACACCAGACATCACACTGGTTGAGAAAAATAGGGTCACAATCATAGACATCGCAATACCAGGTGATAGCAGGGTCGCCGAGAAGGAACATGAAAAAATCGCAAGATACCAGGACTTAAAAATCGAAATTCAACGACTATGGCACAAACCAGCAGTGGTAATTCCAGTGGTAATTGGCACACTGGGTGCTATTCCAAAAGCACTGGAATTACATTTAAAACAGTTAAAAATTGACAAAATCACCATCAGTCAAATGCAAAAAGCCGCACTGCTTGGATCTGCACGCATATTGCGAAAATACGTTATGACGTCCTAGGCCCCTGGGTGGGGCCCGACTAGTAACCAATGCCAAATCCGGCGAAACAACTGGCCGCTGTGATACAATTGTATAATAATAATAATAATGTATTCAGCACCGATATTTCAATGCAGTTTGGCATGGAAAAATGCGCCACTGTATCCATAAAAAGGGGCAAAATCACTGCATGTGAGGGAATTGAAATGCCCAATGGCCAATTAATTAAATGCAAAGAAAATGAAGCCTACAAATACTTAGGCATTCTGCAGTTGGATAACATCAAGCATGGAGAAGTAAAAACTATTGTCAGGCGAGAGTACACCAACAGAGTTAGGAAAATTTTGAAATCTAAATTGAATGGTGGAAATACAATCAAGGCCATAAATACCTGGGCAATACCAGTTATAAGATACACAGTTGGTATAGTTAACTGGACACAAGCTGATTTGGACCTTTTGGACCGAAAAACCAGGAAACTAATGACAATGCACTACAGTTTACATCCACGTGGTGATACTGATAGACTGTATATGCCCCGAAAATCAGGTGGCAGAGGATTATTACAAGTGAAGCAAACAGTTGAAGAAGAAAAAAATGCACTGGCTGATTATTTAAAAGAAAGTCAAGAACATCTATTAATCGAAGTAAAGAACAAAAATCTACTGAAGGCCCAACAGACCAAACAAGAATACAGAAAAGATGTGATAAAATCAAGAATGGAGAGTTGGCAGAACAAAGCACTGCATGGCCAATTTCTGGAAAAAATAAAAGATAAAGTGGACAGTGAACAAACTTGGTTATGGTTAACAACAGGTACATTAAAGAAAGAAACAGAGTCACTAATCCTGGCTGCGCAAGAACAAGCTATCCGCACAAATGCCATTAAGGCCAAAATCGAAAAATCCTCTGATGATGCCAAATGCAGACTTTGCAAAGAAGCTGACGAAACTGTTGATCACATACTCAGCTGCTGTAAAAAAATCGCGCAGACTGATTATAAATTGCGGCACAATTCAGTAGCACAAATGATCCATTGGAATTTGTGCAAAAATTATAATATTAAAACAGCAACAAACTGGTGGGAACATCAGCCTGAAAGAGTCACCGAAAATCAGATGGTCAAGATCTTGTGGGATTTCCGTATACAAACCGACAAAATACTGGCGCATAATACACCAGACATCACACTGGTTGAGAAAAATAGGGTCACAATCATAGACATCGCAATACCAGGTGATAGCAGGGTCGCCGAGAAGGAACATGAAAAAATCACAAGATACCAGGACTTAAAAATCGAAATTCAACGACTATGGCACAAACCAGCAGTGGTAATTCCAGTGGTAATTGGCACACTGGGTGCTATTCCAAAAGCACTGGAATTACATTTAAAACAGTTAAAAATTGACAAAATCACCATCAGTCAAATGCAAAAAGCCGCACTGCTTGGATCTGCACGCATATTGCGAAAATACGTTACGACGTCCTAGGCCCCTGGGTGGGGCCCGACTAGTAACCAATGCCAAATCCGGCGAAACAACTGGCCGCTGTGATACAATTGTATAATAATAATAATAATGTATTCAGCACCGATATTTCAATGCAGTTTGGCATGGAAAAATGCGCCACTGTATCCATAAAAAGGGGCAAAATCACTGCATGTGAGGGAATTGAAATGCCCAATGGCCAATTAATTAAATGCAAAGAAAATGAAGCCTACAAATACTTAGGCATTCTGCAGTTGGATAACATCAAGCATGGAGAAGTAAAAACTATTGTCAGGCGAGAGTACACCAACAGAGTTAGGAAAATTTTGAAATCTAAATTGAATGGTGGAAATACAATCAAGGCCATAAATACCTGGGCAATACCAGTTATAAGATACACAGTTGGTATAGTTAACTGGACACAAGCTGATTTGGACCTTTTGGACCGAAAAACCAGGAAACTAATGACAATGCACTACAGTTTACATCCACGTGGTGATACTGATAGACTGTATATGCCCCGAAAATCAGGTGGCAGAGGATTATTACAAGTGAAGCAAACAGTTGAAGAAGAAAAACATGCACTGGCTGATTATTTAAAAGAAAGTCAAGAACATCTATTAATCGAAGTAAAGAACAAAAATCTACTGAAGGCCCAACAGACCAAACAAGAATACAGAAAAGATGTGATAAAATCAAGAATGGAGAGTTGGCAGAACAAAGCACTGCATGGCCAATTTCTGGAAAAAATAAAAGATAAAGTGGACAGTGAACAAACGTGGTTATGGTTAACAACAGGTACATTAAAGAAAGAAACAGAGTCACTAATCCTGGCTGCGCAAGAACAAGCTATCCGCACAAATGCCATTAAGGCCAAAATCGAAAAATCCTCTGATGATGCCAAATGCAGACTTTGCAAAGAAGCTGACGAAACTGTTGATCACATACTCAGCTGCTGTAAAAAAATCGCGCAGACTGATTATAAATTGCGGCACAATTCAGTAGCACAAATGATCCATTGGAATTTGTGCAAAACTTATAATATTAAAACAGCAACAAACTGGTGGGAACATCAGCCTGAAAGAGTCACCGAAAATCAGATGGTCAAGATCTTGTGGGATTTCCGTATACAAACCGACAAAATACTGGCGCATAATACACCAGACATCACACTGGTTGAGAAAAATAGGGTCACAATCATAGACATCGCAATACCAGGTGATAGCAGGGTCGCCGAGAAGGAACATGAAAAAATCGCAAGATACCAGGACTTAAAAATCGAAATTCAACGACTATGGCACAAACCAGCAGTGATAATTCCAGTGGTAATTGGCACACTGGGTGCTATTCCAAAAGCACTGGAATTACATTTAAAACAGTTAAAAATTGACAAAATCACCATCAGTCAAATGCAAAAAGCCGCACTGCTTGGATCTGCACGCATATTGCGAAAATACGTTATGACGTCCTAGGCCCCTGGGTGGGGCCCGACTAGTAACCAATGCCAAATCCGGCGAAACAACTGGCCGCTGTGATACAATTGTATAATAATAATAATAATGTATTCAGCACCGATATTTCAATGCAGTTTGGCATGGAAAAATGCGCCACTGTATCCATAAAAAGGGGCAAAATCACTGCATGTGAGGGAATTGAAATGCCCAATGGCCAATTAATTAAATGCAAAGAAAATGAAGCCTACAAATACTTAGGCATTCTGCAGTTGGATAACATCAAGCATGGAGAAGTAAAAACTATTGTCAGGCGAGAGTACACCAACAGAGTTAGGAAAATTTTGAAATCTAAATTGAATGGTGGAAATACAATCAAGGCCATAAATACCTGGGCAATACCAGTTATAAGATACACAGTTGGTATAGTTAACTGGACACAAGCTGATTTGGACCTTTTGGACCGAAAAACCAGGAAACTAATGACAATGCACTACAGTTTACATCCACGTGGTGATACTGATAGACTGTATATGCCCCGAAAATCAGGTGGCAGAGGATTATTACAAGTGAAGCAAACAGTTGAAGAAGAAAAACATGCACTGGCTGATTATTTAAAAGAAAGTCAAGAACATCTATTAATCGAAGTAAAGAACAAAAATCTACTGAAGGCCCAACAGACCAAACAAGAATACAGAAAAGATGTGATAAAATCAAGAATGGAGAGTTGGCAGAACAAAGCACTGCATGGCCAATTTCTGGAAAAAATAAAAGATAAAGTGGACAGTGAACAAACTTGGTTATGGTTAACAACAGGTACATTAAAGAAAGAAACAGAGTCACTAATCCTGGCTGCGCAAGAACAAGCTATCCGCACAAATGCCATTAAGGCCAAAATCGAAAAATCCTCTGATGATGCCAAATGCAGACTTTGCAAAGAAGCTGACGAAACTGTTGATCACATACTCAGCTGCTGTAAAAAAATCGCGCAGACTGATTATAAATTGCGGCACAATTCAGTAGCACAAATGATCCATTGGAATTTGTGCAAAAATTATAATATTAAAACAGCAACAAACTGGTGGGAACATCAGCCTGAAAGAGTCACCGAAAATCAGATGGTCAAGATCTTGTGGGATTTCCGTATACAAACCGACAAAATACTGGCGCATAATACACCAGACATCACACTGGTTGAGAAAAATAGGGTCACAATCATAGACATCGCAATACCAGGTGATAGCAGGGTCGCCGAGAAGGAACATGAAAAAATCACAAGATACCAGGACTTAAAAATCGAAATTCAACGACTATGGCACAAACCAGCAGTGGTAATTCCAGTGGTAATTGGCACACTGGGTGCTATTCCAAAAGCACTGGAATTACATTTAAAACAGTTAAAAATTGACAAAATCACCATCAGTCAAATGCAAAAAGCCGCACTGCTTGGATCTGCACGCATATTGCGAAAATACGTTACGACGTCCTAGGCCCCTGGGTGGGGCCCGACTAGTAACCAATGCCAAATCCGGCGAAACAACTGGCCGCTGTGATACAATTGTATAATAATAATAATAATGTATTCAGCACCGATATTTCAATGCAGTTTGGCATGGAAAAATGCGCCACTGTATCCATAAAAAGGGGCAAAATCACTGCATGTGAGGGAATTGAAATGCCCAATGGCCAATTAATTAAATGCAAAGAAAATGAAGCCTACAAATACTTAGGCATTCTGCAGTTGGATAACATCAAGCATGGAGAAGTAAAAACTATTGTCAGGCGAGAGTACACCAACAGAGTTAGGAAAATTTTGAAATCTAAATTGAATGGTGGAAATACAATCAAGGCCATAAATACCTGGGCAATACCAGTTATAAGATACACAGTTGGTATAGTTAACTGGACACAAGCTGATTTGGACCTTTTGGACCGAAAAACCAGGAAACTAATGACAATGCACTACAGTTTACATCCACGTGGTGATACTGATAGACTGTATATGCCCCGAAAATCAGGTGGCAGAGGATTATTACAAGTGAAGCAAACAGTTGAAGAAGAAAAACATGCACTGGCTGATTATTTAAAAGAAAGTCAAGAACATCTATTAATCGAAGTAAAGAACAAAAATCTACTGAAGGCCCAACAGACCAAACAAGAATACAGAAAAGATGTGATAAAATCAAGAATGGAGAGTTGGCAGAACAAAGCACTGCATGGCCAATTTCTGGAAAAAATAAAAGATAAAGTGGACAGTGAACAAACTTGGTTATGGTTAACAACAGGTACATTAAAGAAAGAAACAGAGTCACTAATCCTGGCTGCGCAAGAACAAGCTATCCGCACAAATGCCATTAAGGCCAAAATCGAAAAATCCTCTGATGATGCCAAATGCAGACTTTGCAAAGAAGCTGACGAAACTGTTGATCACATACTCAGCTGCTGTAAAAAAATCGCGCAGACTGATTATAAATTGCGGCACAATTCAGTAGCACAAATGATCCATTGGAATTTGTGCAAAACTTATAATATTAAAACAGCAACAAACTGGTGGGAACATCAGCCTGAAAGAGTCACCGAAAATCAGATGGTCAAGATCTTGTGGGATTTCCGTATACAAACCGACAAAATACTGGCGCATAATACACCAGACATCACACTGGTTGAGAAAAATAGGGTCACAATCATAGACATCGCAATACCAGGTGATAGCAGGGTCGCCGAGAAGGAACATGAAAAAATCGCAAGATACCAGGACTTAAAAATCGAAATTCAACGACTATGGCACAAACCAGCAGTGATAATTCCAGTGGTAATTGGCACACTGGGTGCTATTCCAAAAGCACTGGAATTACATTTAAAACAGTTAAAAATTGACAAAATCACCATCAGTCAAATGCAAAAAGCCGCACTGCTTGGATCTGCACGCATATTGCGAAAATACGTTATGACGTCCTAGGCCCCTGGGTGGGGCCCGACTAGTAACCAATGCCAAATCCGGCGAAACAACTGGCCGCTGTGATACAATTGTATAATAATAATAATAATGTATTCAGCACCGATATTTCAATGCAGTTTGGCATGGAAAAATGCGCCACTGTATCCATAAAAAGGGGCAAAATCACTGCATGTGAGGGAATTGAAATGCCCAATGGCCAATTAATTAAATGCAAAGAAAATGAAGCCTACAAATACTTAGGCATTCTGCAGTTGGATAACATCAAGCATGGAGAAGTAAAAACTATTGTCAGGCGAGAGTACACCAACAGAGTTAGGAAAATTTTGAAATCTAAATTGAATGGTGGAAATACAATCAAGGCCATAAATACCTGGGCAATACCAGTTATAAGATACACAGTTGGTATAGTTAACTGGACACAAGCTGATTTGGACCTTTTGGACCGAAAAACCAGGAAACTAATGACAATGCACTACAGTTTACATCCACGTGGTGATACTGATAGACTGTATATGCCCCGAAAATCAGGTGGCAGAGGATTATTACAAGTGAAGCAAACAGTTGAAGAAGAAAAACATGCACTGGCTGATTATTTAAAAGAAAGTCAAGAACATCTATTAATCGAAGTAAAGAACAAAAATCTACTGAAGGCCCAACAGACCAAACAAGAATACAGAAAAGATGTGATAAAATCAAGAATGGAGAGTTGGCAGAACAAAGCACTGCATGGCCAATTTCTGGAAAAAATAAAAGATAAAGTGGACAGTGAACAAACTTGGTTATGGTTAACAACAGGTACATTAAAGAAAGAAACAGAGTCACTAATCCTGGCTGCGCAAGAACAAGCTATCCGCACAAATGCCATTAAGGCCAAAATCGAAAAATCCTCTGATGATGCCAAATGCAGACTTTGCAAAGAAGCTGACGAAACTGTTGATCACATACTCAGCTGCTGTAAAAAAATCGCGCAGACTGATTATAAATTGCGGCACAATTCAGTAGCACAAATGATCCATTGGAATTTGTGCAAAACTTATAATATTAAAACAGCAACAAACTGGTGGGAACATCAGCCTGAAAGAGTCACCGAAAATTAGATGGTCAAGATCTTGTGGGATTTCCGTATACAAACCGACAAAATACTGGCGCATAATACACCAGACATCACACTGGTTGAGAAAAATAGGGTCACAATCATAGACATCGCAATACCAGGTGATAGCAGGGTCGCCGAGAAGGAACATGAAAAAATCGCAAGATACCAGGACTTAAAAATCGAAATTCAACGACTATGGCACAAACCAGCAGTGATAATTCCAGTGGTAATTGGCACACTGGGTGCTATTCCAAAAGCACTGGAATTACATTTAAAACAGTTAAAAATTGACAAAATCACCATCAGTCAAATGCAAAAAGCCGCACTGCTTGGATCTGCACGCATATTGCGAAAATACGTTACGACGTCCTAGGCCCCTGGGTGGGGCCCGACTAGTAACCAATGCCAAATCCGGCGAAACAACTGGCCGCTGTGATACAATTGTATAATAATAATAATAATGTATTCAGCACCGATATTTCAATGCAGTTTGGCATGGAAAAATGCGCCACTGTATCCATAAAAAGGGGCAAAATCACTGCATGTGAGGGAATTGAAATGCCCAATGGCCAATTAATTAAATGCAAAGAAAATGAAGCCTACAAATACTTAGGCATTCTGCAGTTGGATAACATCAAGCATGGAGAAGTAAAAACTATTGTCAGGCGAGAGTACACCAACAGAGTTAGGAAAATTTTGAAATCTAAATTGAATGGTGGAAATACAATCAAGGCCATAAATACCTGGGCAATACCAGTTATAAGATACACAGTTGGTATAGTTAACTGGACACAAGCTGATTTGGACCTTTTGGACCGAAAAACCAGGAAACTAATGACAATGCACTACAGTTTACATCCACGTGGTGATACTGATAGACTGTATCTGCCACGAAAATCAGGTGGCAGAGGATTATTACAAGTGAAGCAAACAGTTGAAGAAGAAAAACATGCACTGGCTGATTATTTAAAAGAAAGTCAAGAACATCTATTAATCGAAGTAAAGAACAATAATCTACTGAAGGCCCAACAGACGAAACAAGAATACAGAAAAGATGTGATAAAATCAAGAATGGAGAGTTGGCAGAACAAAGCACTGCATGGCCAATTTCTGGAAAAAATAAAAGATAAAGTGGACAGTGAACAAACTTGGTTATGGTTAACAACAGGTACATTAAAGAAAGAAACAGAGTCACTAATCCTGGCTGCGCAAGAACAAGCTATCCGCACAAATGCCATTAAGGCCAAAATCAAAAAATCCTCTGATGATGCCAAATGCAGACTTTGCAAAGAAGCTGATGAAACTGTTGATCACATACTCAGCTGCTGTAAAAAAATCGCTCAGACTGATTATAAATTGCGGCACAATTCAGTAGCACAAATGATCCATTGGAATTTGTGCAAAAATTATAATATTAAAACAGCAACAAACTGGTGGGAACATCAGCCTGAAAAAGTCACCGAAAATCAGATGGTCAAGATCTTGTGGGATTTCTGTATACAAACCGACAAAATACTGACGCATAATACACCAGACATCACACTGGTTGAGAAAAATAAGGTCACAATCATAGACATCGCTTTACCAGGTGATAGCAGGGTTGCCGAGAAGGAACATGAAAAAATCGCAAGATACCAGGACTTAAAAATCGAAATTCAACGACTATGGCACAAACCAGCAGTGATAATTCCAGTGGTAATTGGCACACTGGGTGCTATTCCAAAAGCACTGGAATTACATTTAAAACAGTTAAAAATTGACAAAATCACCATCAGTCAAATGCAAAAAGCCGCACTGCTTGGATCTGCATGCATATTACGAAAATACATTACGACGTCCTAGGCCCCTGGGTGGGGCCCGACTAGTAACCAATGCCAAATCCGGCAAAACAACTGGCCGCTGTGATACAATTGTATAATAATAATAATAATAATAATAATAATAATAATAATAATAATAATAATAATAATATAATACAGCCATACAACATTCATAAATACACTTAAATATATAAGACAATACTATGAGAAATAGATGTTCAGCAGAGTGATAGCATGAGGGGAAAACTGTTCCTGTATATAGTTGTTTTGCATGCAATACCCTATTGCAATGTCCCACAATCACAATCATGTAGCATTGTTGTGATTATAAATATCAATTTGGTTTTCTGGGCAGAATATTGGAATGGGTTGTCCTAAAAAAGCTTTTTCAAGAGGTAATTGGACTTCCTTTATTTTTCCTTGAAAACATTTTGTTTCTTAGCTAAGAAGCTTCTTTAGTTCTGACTAAATGGTGGAATCCTTCCATTCTTCACATTCATTGAGAAAGGAAGAGGCTTCTTGCAAAGGAAAGAAATGTCTTCAAAGAAAAACAAAGAAAGTACAGTTTCCTCTTGAAAAAATACCTTTGGGACAATTGTGATCTGGATGACTGAGAATCTCCATAGGCACTGAAATGGATTGCTTTTTCATTTCCTGTTGATCATATTTGGGAGTGAGCCCACCCTGTGATTTGATTTAAAGCAGAGGTGGTATTCAGCAGGTTCTGACCAATTCTAGAAAACCGGTAGTGGAAATTTTGAGTAGTTCAGAAAACCTGTAAATACCATCTCTGACTGGACTCGCCCCCAGATATTTTCTGCCTTCCGAGTCCCAGCTGATTGGGAGGAAATAGTTTTTATAGTTTTATAGTTTTATTAGAATTTGTAGGCCGCCCTTTTCCCTGAGGGGACTCAGGGCGGCTCACATAAAACTAGGAAGGGGGGATACAGACAACAAAATAGAGACATATACTAAAAATAGTAGGCAACATCCATACAACATTCGGGAGGGGCAATTATCCTTATCCCCAGGCCTGAAATAGAGATTTTACAGTATCTTTTTCTTGCCACACCCATCAAGCACTACCCATCAAGCTATGTCATGCCCACCAAGCCACACCCACAAAACCTGTAGTGAAAATTTTTGAATCCCACCACTAGTTTAAAGTGTCATGAATAACATTTGAATAGCAAATCCCTCCAGTACCACAAACTAACAACATTGTAGCCTGAAAATGAAAAGGGATCCTTCTTTGAAAATTGATGTTGGTAATGTATTACAATAAATATTACATTGTTCTTTTTTCTCAGAACGAGAAAATCTGAACTAAGAGACAAGTAAATAAATAATTCAACACAACACAAATTAGAAGCAGGTTCTATGAAGATCAAACTTAGATCCATCATTTATAATATATAAAAATGTCACTTCCTATGGAAACTCATGTGACATTACATCCTATGGATTGTCATGAGAAAAGCAACAGGTAGGTAGTATTTGAAAAGATTTGTTTTGTTTTGCTTTTATGCTCTAGTGAACATGAAAATCAAATGTTTTATGTATCAAACATATATACCCTTATACAGTTCTGTTTTTTTTTTTTTTGACAGGCTGCCCATGTAGAAATGTTTTTTTAAAAAACAAGAGGATAGCTATGATGGCTGTATCCATTAATGTCATACAAAGCATGAACAAGAAAAAAACTATAATAAAGAAGCATATGTTGAAGTAGACTAAAGCACAAAAATATGTAGCATATTTATGAGAATATCAGAACAATATACATAGATTCTAAAAATTGATAAGGTATGAATGGATAGGAAAGCAGCCAAACATTGGCACCCAGATAATGAATATATTGCATTTTGCAATCTAAAAGTAGTGAAAGAGAATTCATATGAAATTGTATATGTGTTTATCTAAAAACAGTATACACTTATAATATATATTATGATTTTATTAGTATAGGCCAGTGATGGCGAACCTATGGCACGCATGCCACAGGTGGCACATGGAGCCATTTGCCAGGGCACGTGAGGCGCTGCCCTGTCAGCTGGCCAGCGCACATGCACGTGCTTTCCAGCTGAGTTCACCCTTTTTAAAAGCCATTTTTCAGCCTCCCCAGGCTCCAGAGGCTTTGTAGGAACCTAGGGAGGGCGAAAAGAGCCTCCCCTGCCCCCTCCGGAGGCCCTCCGGAGGTTTCATGAGCTTCCGTGAGTGCAGAAACCGACCCTGTGGGCAAATTGGAAGTTCAGAACCGAAAGTGATCTCGGAGGATCATTTTGAGCGCTCTGAAGGCTTCAGCGACCTTCAGGAGGCCTTCCTGAAGCCTCTGGAGCAGTCAAAATGATCCTCCAAGCAAACCGGAAGTCACTTCCAGTTTGCTTGGAGTGTCGTTTTGACTGCTCCGAAGGCTTCAGGGAAGCCTCCTGAAGATCCCTGAAGCCTACAGAGGGTGTCTCAGGAGGGCGGGGAGGCTGTTTTCACCCTCCCCATCTCCTATAAAGCATCTGGAGTCTGGGGTGGGCGAAAAAAGCACAAAAAAAATGAGGGGAATGTCTGTAGTGCGCGCATGCGCACTGGGGGGGGGGTCACACATTGCATTATGGGTGTGGTACACCTGTACATTTCCCCTCTGTGCGCCCCCCACTTATGCCACTCGAGCCAAAAAAAGTTTGCCATCGCTGGTATAGGCATTACTTGTATTATAATGCCTACTTAGCTTAATACCTGCAACTTTAGCAAATGCATTTTTGCATTTATCAGAAATATAGAAAAGAGATGCATAATATAGAAAAAGGAACATTGGACAAATATTAACTGCTTTAACTGACCACAGCCAGTTAGCCATGATAATGTAGAAATAGGTTTAGTCTGAGCACTTTTCAGTAGATGGAAACATGGAGGCAATTTGGACTCAAGAAACCATTGTAATGCTGCAAACAGGAAAATAAAAGTTTTCTAAATTTTTTGAAGCTTCATAAACTAGATATTTAACCTCTATGTTCAGAAAAAAAATTATGATTGCTGATGCTGTTTATTCCCTGATTTTAAAAAAAGGAAAGGGGAGGTGGACACAAGAGCTTGGAGATGGAATTTGTAGGGCAAATCCCATGAGAAATTAACTGATTTTATGAACTCCAGAAACACAACTGAGGCTCCTAATATAATATCAGTGCCAGCAACATTGCAAATTTTAAAGGAAAAGGGTCAAGAGAAAGAGTTAAATACATAGAGAATTAGATTTAGGCAGGTTTCTGAAAATAAAAACTAAATATATACATTTGGTATCTTTATATATATGTACATGCACACACATACATATACACATACGTACATACATGCACACATAATTAATATTTGTACATGGTTGTATCTGACTGCAGCCATCTACACTAATGAATATTTTGAAAAGTAAAAGTAAATAGAACATGTACTGTATGAAAAAATTACATGCATAGGCATTAAGCTTACATATTTCTTTCAGCTAAAAATTAAGGAACATAGCATAAAAAGTATTAACACTAAAAGAAGACAGACAAAGGTAAAGACTTAAAGCATTGGCATATTTTTCTTAAATCATCTGAAAGACTGATAACCCTCAGAGAACTACAAATCATATTTCTAGCTACCCACTTCAACATATTCCTCTACATTGTTAGCAGAGGAAGGATCATTTATGACATTCTGTTGCCCTTAGCAACAAGTCATCTTTAGATATTTTCTTTCATTGTAACTAAAGAGCAATATCAATTTTGTTCTACCAGTATAAAGTATAATTTAAAAGCCATTGAAAATGTAGTGAGGTACCAATTTCTTTCATGGGGGGGGTCAATAATTTGAGCACCTAATTTATTTTGTATTTAAGAACTTCAAGAAGTCTGGTCCAAATCTTATTGCAATCCTTAGAAAATATAGACTTAATATTCAAGCAAAGCTTATAGCATACTCAATCATGTTTCAGATTTAAGCAATTTATACAAAATTAGAAGAGCAGCACTAGAATTGTTTGCAGTTACTCAATTTTATTTCATGACTGTATTCTCAAATTAAGAAACAAGGCAATGATTTGGATTAAAGAAGTTATAACTTTATTAGTATAATTCTGGGAAGGGGAAAGCAAGTACCATTAACAATTGCATCTTATGCAGTATCTTATTTAAAATGATGACTTTAACTTTTGCTTACCTGTATATTTCATACTAATAAAACACAGTCTTTAACTTACCTGTTTGAAAATTAATATTATCTCATGCAATTACTAACATTTCTTTAGAGCTATAATCCCTATTCATTATTGGTTGGCCAGTTCAGAGCATATCTATATAATATACATTATATAAATACACGAGACTGGAAGGAAACTGTTCAGTTTTGACATAATGTTCTAACTGGTCTTTGAGCCTGGTGTTAACAGTATAATTCTTTGTAAAAAGTAAAATGTAAAATGTAAAAAAAGTAATATTTTAGGTTGCATCAACAGATTCATTTCTAAATAATGCAAATAATAGTTCTAATTTATTTTATAAGAGGCTATTTATAAGATATTCAGAAACAGGCAATATAGTTTAGCTAACTAGAAATTAAGTCATAATGAGTAAAAATCATAATAAGAAAAAATCTTGGTCTTTTTCTTGAGAAGCATCATTGTACCTTATCCCCTTCTTAGTTTTCTCAGCCTAAACATTTCTAGTTCTCCAAAACTAAGAAGGGGATATGGTACAATGATGCTTCTCAAGAAAAAGACCAAGGCTTTTTCTCTGCCATTCTTGAATGCAGTGAATGTCCGGAAAGATTTCCTAATAATGAAGCATTTTGACAATAGATCCAGTCTGAACAATTACCTGTTAAGAATGCTTTATTTTAGATTTATGAATGGAAAGTGGAAGGGGTTGGACATCCTAATATCTTATTTCAACTATGTGAGCCTATGTACAATTCTTTTTGCACAAGCCACTATGTGCAAATACTGAGGACTTAAACTTGTCACATAATGTGTTTCACACATTGCCAATATGATGGGAGAGGGTAAGTAGTTTAGGAGAATTAACAGTCTTTCAAGTATAGTGATCCTAATCAGAAATGTCCACTCACCTTGCCTTTAAACTACTGTAAACAGAAATCATTAGACTATATGGTCAACAAACGCAAAATTGTAATAGCTGTTTCATACAGCTATTTCATTTCCATGTAAAAAATGTCTATCCATGACTATTCTTCCTAAACACAATTTATCCCATCTTTTGAAAGTAATGATTTATTACTGTGATATCTCATGATTGTCCTAAAAATTCTGCAAAGTTTCAATATTAAACCACCACTAAACACTACCATTTTGATTATCTAGAAAAAGCTAACAGTATTTAATGTTCAGGATGCTTTACTGATACATTTCTAAAACTGCAATAAAGTCTGATAATTTTGAATTACATTATTTCTTATTCACTTTTCTCCATATGAGCAGATAAATTCAGAAATCTTTTCCCCCCTTTGCCTAGATTGAGAATGTCAGCCCTAGTCTGTTCCATTACATAATACATCTAGAGATATTTGATTTTTTTGAAAGATTTTGATATACCTGTGCTATTCCCTGCTTGCTGACATATGTCTACCAGCAAGAGCAGGAAGAAAATTCAAGGATAAGCTCCAATCTTTTCAGTAATTGGTATTCATGCCTGCTAGTTCAGATGGATTATTGTTAGAATGATAGATAGCTACCACGAATGTCAAATTAACATAACATATAAACTTCATAACATGCTGAAGTTTGTACATTATATTTTGAAATACATCCAGAAAATAATGAATCAAGACAATATAACATTTACAAGGTGAGATCTTAATTAAATACCAAATATACTGTTATACTGATTATAAACAAATATGATGATAAGAAAAGAAGAACCTTAGACCAACTGATCTTTCAGTAATGATGTTGAAATATATGCATTGATTCTCATAGACATAAATTCTTCTTATTCTAAGATTTTTTTTTAAATAAACACATAGAAATAAATAACTGTTTCAACACTAAAGTAAAAGAGCAGTAATGTTTTCAGAGGTTTTAAGGAATAATCTTACTCAAGGTAGCATACTCATGGAATAGAAATGAGGGGAAGAGTTGAATGGAAGTATATTTCTGTATAGCTCTGTTTCATGTTTTCTCATAATTACATTTATAGTTACTGACTTTGGCAATAAAGACATACAGGTTCTTACAAGAATGTATATGCTTTTAAATAGCTGGTTATGTCCTTACCAGTAGTACACAATCTATTAAAAAACAAAACAAGACAGAGATTTTACTCAGCCAAAGAAACTTGATCTTCCAGATCAAGGCATATAAATTATTTCTTGTTGCTGTAGATTCCTTGATCTCTTTAGGCTTTTCTTGTACAAACAAGCAGCATCCAATATTTTCATAAATGTAATGCACCTTATTGCTAGAATAAAAGGGAATGGAATGGGATGGAACAGAACAGAATATTTTATTTGGCCAAATGTGATTAGACACATATGGAATTTGTCTCTGGTGCATATGTAAGCATACAGTCTACATACAAACAAAGAAGTATATACCAGTGATTACCAATGGAGAAGGATAATAGCAATACAGCCATAGTGCATGGATAAATATCCTTAGACATAATAACACAGTCCTGTGATATTAATATAAGATAATAAGCAAGATTTCCATTGCCACAAATAGCATAAATGATCAGTGGGAATTTGCTTTTTAAGGTAACCTTTTTCTGTTTCTAGGCCAAAGATGATAATCCAATGGTCTGTCTATTATAAAATATTAATCACATGCTTTCTAAATGACTTAAAGGAGTAATGATGATTCATGTTTTGTTTTGTTTTTAAATAGTACTTTCTTTAAAAAAATGAAGGCACTTACAAAACAAAACATGTCACAATATAAAAAAACACATATAACAACTACTCTTCTTAAACTGAAAAAGATACAGAACAAGAGCAAATGTAGTACAGTAGTTTAGTACAATAAATTACAACCCATACCCTTGACTGAAGAAGCCTTCATCCTGCAGTGCATTGATTCAAGATATTTATAGTAATATTTTAATATAATCATACAAAAATGAAATAAATATAAACATTTATAACAACATGAGATAAAACAATGTGGAAATAGTACAGTGTAAGTTCTATGCACGTATACAACTTCAGCATAAGAAAGAGGAACTTTGTCAAAGCAGTTTATTTAAAAGCAATAAATTGAAATTGATAACCTAAACATAGCCTTCCTATGTAGCATGCTACCTACATGATAAATAGGAAAAGAAGAAAAAAGTTAACAATAAAGTTAAACAATTCTTAACATAATACGTCGGTTTTAAGAAAGATTTTCTGATATAAATCAAAGACAACTGTCTATTGATTTGTTATATTTATACTTTTAGTAGTGTTGGTAGTTTGTTTGTGAGTGTAGATGCAGATTCAAATATAAACATATATATTTACACTATACACAAAGACTTAACATGGTTATTTTTCTTATTTCACAAAGCAATTGTGATAGTGGAAAACATTTTACTTCTAAGCATCCAAAATAAACTGGCAAGGTCAAGGCCCAATTAAATAAGGTTTACTGGATCACTTAATTCTTAAAAATGCATGGTTTGAAACACACAACTATCAACATATAAATTACATCAAAATGTAAACAAATAACAGCATAAATTTAATTCACATTCAGATAAACATTTTTAGCTAAAACAATTCAATGATATCCAGAGGGAAGTTCAATATTCCTCTTTCTATAACTATATGCCTTTCAATTTTTTGTTTACTTTTTTCTTTATAAAAATGTGTCAGGTTACCCTTCTTGTATTTATTTATTTGAAGAGTATTACTGAATTTATTGAAAAACATGATTGAATTTTTATACTGAAGAGTATATTTGGATCAGTTATTTGAAGAATGTATTTGAAGATAAAATGTTTACTGTTATAGCTTTATAAACAAAAAATCTTGGTCTGTAATTTATGTTCTAATTTTAATTAACACAATCATTTTTGAAAAAATGTTAATCAAATCAATTAAGAAAACAGTAATGGAAATATTGTTATATATTTAAAATGACATTGGCATGATTTCAATTGTTGATTAGATATTGAATACCTCTAGCTCCGTGACAAACCTGGCAATGGTGAACCTATGGCACACATGACACAAGTGGCATGAGGAGCCATATCTGAGGGCACGCAAGGTGTTGCCCTATGTCAGCTCGAGCGCTTGGTCCTGGGGAGGGCTTTTGCCCTCCCCAGGCTTCAGGAAAGTCTCCAGAGCCTGTGGATGGTGAAAAATGTGCCCAACTGGCAAAGCGGAAATTCAGTAACTAACTTCCAGTTTGCCCATTGGGCTGTTTTTCTCCCTGGAAATTCAGAAATGATCCATTTCCAGCTTCCAGAGGGCCTCCAGGGAGGGGGAGGCCATTTTCACCCTCCCCAGGCTTCAGAAAGCTCCCAGAGCCTGGAAAAGGAAAAACTCTCACGACAGGGGAGGTTATGTGCCCATGTATGGGGCGGGGGTCATGCATGCATGCACAGGTGGGTGGAACTCAATGAATTCTGGGTGTGACCATGCAGCTTTGTGAATGAATAATTTTTAAAATTATAACTATTTCGGATCATAAAAATACATAAAAAGGAGGAAAAAAGATGAAACACAATTCTTTTTCCCTTTAATACTACCTGTTTTATCTGTTTATACTATCTGTGTAGTGAAGATAAGTTTTCCTTTATATTGTTTAATAGATTTCCCCCAGTTTTTATTGAAAGAAAGAATACAAAGGTAATTTTAACCACAATAAAATAAAGAATGAAATAATGGTGAAACATCAAGAAATTCAATTGATTTCTGTTACTGTCTTATATTCAAACATATTTTAAAATCCTTTTTATCCAATAGATATCTTAAAAAGAAATGTTCTCTTAATATTCTTTGAGTGCAACATTCATTGCTAATAAAATAGTATGTTGCAATATGATCAAATGCATATTTACACAGAATACGTTTGTGTTAAATTAGGGAATCTTTTTCTTAGTAAATTAGAACTGCAAAACTAAATTACCTACTTTACTTAATTTTTGTCATGGACATTTAAATTTTTATATTTATTACAAATTTAATTATTTATATTATTTGTTGATTAATTTTTTATGCTGTCCATCTCCTCTACAAGATAATTCTTGCCTATGTACACTGAGGTTTTAACTGCTTAGTCACCATTAGTCATAGGGAAAGTGGCGGCATGCACACTTAGTGAATAAAAATATAAGAACTAATCGAATGCTAAAAACCAAACTCATTATAATTCTATGTCCAAAAAAGGACAGTGATACACATATCTATAAAATTAGCATTTAAACACAGCAAAGTTCTGTTCATTGTTAAAATACTTATTTTTTTCCAGCATGGCTGTAAAAAATTCTAAGGATTTGATAGACATTCACTATAAGACTTCACATCTCAGTTTTTTAAACTCTCCCCTTGATGCCAGCATGATCCCAAAGCTGTCATGTTATCTCATTAGTTTCTATGAGAATTTAAACAAATACCTACTTTCAGCTTCTTGTTATCACCAAAGCTAACACATCATGTTTGTTTGGATTTCAGCATGAAAACCTTGATACCTGATCAGCAAGTGGGGGGGGGGGGGAGGGAATGCAGCTAAATGCAGGCTGCTTTCATATTGATAGTACACTTTATTCCTTTCATTTTACTATAATATATTTGAATTCTGATTGTTTCATTTTTGACACAATAAAATTGGTTTATTGACACAATGCTTGATTTAATACAAATGTTTTATACTTATATAGGTCAGCAGTCTATATGAAAAATGCAGCTAGTTCAAACTAAGGCTAATAAGTCAATGACTAAAATACAACATATATTCAAATGCAAGAAAATTATGAGTTTCAGGGACGAGAAAGCTGCTCTGTTTAATTATTTT
This sequence comes from Thamnophis elegans, assembly GCF_009769535.1. Taxonomy (NCBI): domain Eukaryota; kingdom Metazoa; phylum Chordata; class Lepidosauria; order Squamata; family Natricidae; genus Thamnophis; species Thamnophis elegans. The sequence continues at coordinate 34,147,393 of NC_045549.1, read as the reverse complement.
GGCTGCAACTTTTTATTAACAGACTAAAAGTTTAATGATAAAGGCTTATGTATTCTTGAAATCTGACATAATAATAATGAAATTATTCACTGCTAGTAAATTTAGAGAATGGTCTTCACCTGAATTTTCAGAAGTCCAATTAAGAGTAAGAATTTTGAACTGATGAAATTTTGCATATTTCTACTTAATATATTTATCTGTTTCTTATTACTGAAGCAAATTTATCAAGTAAAGTAACTCTGGTCCCCAACTGCCCTCCAAAATTACAGGTCGCACAAAAGAGAACAAAGGACTAAATGATGATAGACTAGCAGCTCAGTTTGAGAGTCCAATAAATTTAAGTTTCTCTTTTCTAATCTCATTAGTTGCCATTTTACCATTCTATATCTCTTGGGAAGAATATTATGTTTTCATGAAGGTCAGTGATTTTATTTAATTTTTAAAAGGTTACTCTAATTTTGACTAATAAGAATAAAACAGAATAGAAAAAAGAAGCTTTACAGCAGAACCGGAGGAATGAAGCAGTGACGTGAAGTCACGGGAGGCAGGGCCTCACCACTGTCATCATGAAAAGAAAAGAAAAATTAAAAGGAAAAAGGCTGAGGTAGTTGCTGCCAGAGTCACATTGGATGACTCTGCTTAACTGTTTAAAAAAGCCTCTAAAAAAGTGCCCTCTACAGGAGGAGGTGGGAGAGCCATGTGCCTCATTTAGTCTATCTTTATGATCACTTGAGCAGAGTTAAGCAAGGGTTCAAAGCCAAAAAATTCCTTATGTAGATGAGGCATGTGGTTCTCTCACCTCCTCCTGTAGAGGGCACTTTTTAAGAGGCTTTTTTTAAACAGTTAAGCAGAGTCATCCATTGGGGATTCTGGCAGCAGCTAATCCAGCCTGACCTCAGCAGCTCTTGCCTTTTTCTGTTTACATTTTTACATTTTCATCATGGCAGACAAGAGCAGAGTTGAAATCCTCTGTGACACAGCTGGAAAAGGTATGTGGGTCGGAGGGAGGGGGAGGAATTCAAAATCAATGTAATTTTCAAGTAATTGTATTATTGTAAGTAATTTGTGTGTGTGTGTGTGTGTGTGTGTGTGTTTTACCCGCCTCTGCTGGCACGCGGGCTGGCACTTTATTTTTTATGTGGGACATAGCGGCCGGCAGGGCTTTTGGACATAGCAGCAGACCAGGGCTTTTACACATAGCGGCAGGGCGGCTTTTGCCTCTAGTGCCAGGGTGGCAGGGCGGCTTTGGTTCTATCCAGCATTGATTCTTTGTAGCTTTCCATAGGTCGTCTCTGCTTTTAAAGTTTTCTGTTGGTCTAAGAAAGTTTTTCCTCTATGGCGGACACAGCGGCAGGGCTTTAAAACCCTGCCACCATGTCCGCCATCCCGCTCTATGGCGAACACGGCGCCGGGGTGTCTGAACGCCCTGCCGCTGTGTCCACGTAGGGTGGCTTTTGCCCGCTTGCCTCACCAGCCATAAACGTCACCGCACGTCACTGGAATGAAGGTATCTTCAAAGCCATCAAAGCAACCAATTGTCAACTATTTCTCACTCAAGTATGAAAAATCCATAAATAAAACTAATAATACAACGAGTCTTCTTTACATGTTGAAGTGGTATATGTTGGTATGAGATTTAGAGAAGCAGTCTGACAAAATAATATCTGCTATTTCTAGTTTATACTCTTTAGGAGGAATCAGACATTCCCCTCCCCCCCAAAAAAACCCCAAGTAAATGGTGTCTCTCCTTAAGATTGCTGTTATGCTTCTAGCAATCCCAACATTTGCAAAGAAAGGATAAAACAAAAATTTTATAAATAAGAATGAGTTCCTTGGATTTTATATCTAGACAATGTTTAACAAAACAACCCATAATTTTAAATGTCTAATAACAATAAATAAAGATGTGGATCTCTTAAAAAGGAGTTTGAGATATTTACATTAAATCATCTAGACAAATTAATGGCATTTATAGAAGCACAAAATATTGATGTTAAGGGGAAGTTGTTGCATCCTACTGGGAGAAACACTTAAATTCCAATTCCAACTCAAATCTCTACAGGAGGGAGAATGTAGCAAAGAGAGAATTTTTATTATTGTGCAGTAGAAAAAGAGAAAGGAAAAATCAAGAACAATTGGATCCTTGAAACAAGCAGGTCTTTTATAGATTATCCTTAATAGAATTAATAGATGTCCTTGGGATGTTAAAAGAGCCATTATTCTATCCAAAGACAACTTTCCAATGTAATTCCATCTGATGGTATCTACTGGTATCTGAATGGCAACTTCATGAAACAGGATTTAAGGATGGTTTACTGCCATTCAAACACTCTAGAATTCTTGATATGCTACTCAAAATGAAATCAATTGGGGATATAGTTTTCCCGAAAAGCAAAATTATATTCCATAATTGCAAAAATCTCACTTTTTAACTTACTTTCTGAAGCTGAAATAGTAGGAATAAAATCAGTGGCAAATTAAGGCTCACTGGTGCCCTAAGCATTGACAAATCTTGGTGCCCCTCCTTTGTACATACTGTAGAAATCTTCATTGGCTTTTTTTCTTTGTCAACTATAGTGCCCACTTTGGGCCTGATGCCCTAAGCACGTGCTTAATGGTTAATACACCACTGAATAAAATGTTATTCACAGATAATCTTAAGGGCATAGTGTCAGTATTGCTTTTAATAAAAGACAGTTTAAATAAATGCACAGAAGTAACCACAGAGAGAAATACTACCCATGAAGTTTGGTAAGCAACACTGATAGATTGTTTTGGAGTATTGACAAAGTGTTCATAAGATGAACTATTTTAAAAAATTGGAAAACTTAAACAGACATTGTTGGTGACACTTAGCTGAACTTCTGATTAACCTAGAAGTGACAACTTCAAAGGGAGACTGCAACAGTCATGGCAAACTAAGTATGTGGAAATGACTTTGTAAGACAGGTCAAGAAATACAACCAAGGTAACAGTTAGATGAAAGGCAGTTTATCCTGAAGCAGAAATGTGGATGGGGCAAGAATGTCAGAGGATACACTCCTACCCACATACACTCTATGTTCACAGGCAACATCCTTCATATTTATAAATGGGGAGGAAGATTATGAGAATATGAAGTGCTAGACTCAAAGCACAAAAGGAAATGGATTGAATATTTAATCATTGTAAATGCTACCCAGAGTCAGAGAAGTCATAAGAGACAGCAATAGATGTTCATGTGCTACAACTGATTCACCACTTTCATGACCAATACAAGTTGGGCCTTTCCGGGCCTTAAAGAAGTTTGGCACTGATCAAGAGGGACATTCTTCTATGGGGTCAAGAGCACTTCCTTCACATCAGACATACAGAACATGGAGGGATACCAGCTTTCCAATCAAGGGGCATTAATCATCAGTAGAAATTAAAGGGGGAATGACACAACTTCATTGACTATATCCACAATCAATTTCTCCTATTTTTTCCCCTAAATTCAGGGGGTAGGGCTTAGTCTGAATGAGAGGGTGATGTAATGGTATATGGGAATGACTTCAGAGACAGGACAGTGAAGCCCAAGCATGGAAATTGTCAGATAAAAGGCAGTTTAGGCCACACTAGGATTGTGAGAATGGCAAGAGGCTCAGAAGTTGGCTTTTGAATTATAAAGGATTATAAAGGAATTATAAAATTATAAAGGATAGAGAAATACTCTATCCTTTATAATCAAGAAAGACTTGACTTGCAAGAGTCTACCAATGTAAAGTAAAAAGTAAAGTAAAATTTGCTCTTCTGGACATGTTTCCTATGTACCTCATAAAACTGACACTTTGATCCAATGAATGATGTAAAGCAAGAAAGACAATAGAGGAAAATTGTAGGCCAGTTCTAACTGCTGAAAAGGATTTCAGTATCTGATTCTGTAGCAGCCAAGGTTTATCATATGTGGCAATCCCACTTTATCTGATAGTAGACCTGGAACATGGTATTCTGGTTACCAGCCTCCTAATACAATTACAATCAAATCTCATAGATTTTGGAAATGTCACATCAGAAAATTTGAAGTACAGTGGATAGTTAATTGACAATGAATGATCCAAAAATGTTATTCCTTGAAAAACACTAGTAAATGTTCAGGAAAGCTAGTCCAAGTAGACTGAGAATTTATGTTATCTTATTTAAAATTTTATTTCCCTACAGAAAACATGGCTGAGAGATGAATTAAAGCATGACAGTTATTACATAATTTTGTTGGATGCGGTGGTATCTCCTGTGGAAAGAAAACCAAGTGGAGGTTTGGCTGTATTTATTAATTTCCACCAACTGAAAATATATTGCATTAAGCTTTATACATTCAGAAATGTGGCAGTATCAGTCCAAGTTAGGTTTAAACATTTTTCCTTTTTATTGATAAAAGTATATGTTTCCTTTTCAAAGACATAGTCTCAATGCAAGTAAATACAGCTAGTTTAGAAAGTTACATGTTGAACCTGATAGCATATTATTCATGAACATAGAGCATTTCCAATTTAAGACTAGGCTCCAATGATTGGGTCATTCATTTAAAATACCACAATTATCCTCCAGAAAGTTTCACACTGTAATTATTGGAGCTGTGCCAATATAAAGATAAAAAAAATGCAACTATACTTTTTTCTGCCTGTAAGAAACTATTAACAAATTAGGTTTTTTTTACACTTTACTTAGAGCTTTTCCAGGACACAGACTAGGGAAAATTACTTTTTAATCCAGCTCACTAGCCCTTCTTCAAAGATTTTTAAAATTATTTTAAAAATATATTAAAGACAGGTTGTCTGAGATAGTAAGTAGGTAATTCTGATTTTGTGCCTTGATTTATAAGATAAAATGGAATTGGTAGATAATTCTTATCTAATGGATCCGGAAATAGTCGTTTGCTCAGGCTGAGAATATAATCTACCGAGCTGACTATAACTTTTGAATTATTTTGATATCATACAGTTACATCTTGAAACAGCTCTTAAGTAGTATGAGTTATTGATTTATTTTTGCAACATATCCTAGGTCAATCTCAAACCAGTAGTGTACAAAGAAATTAGTGCATGTTAAAGTAGTTTTTTGATAACACACACACACAGAGACAGACACACACACACACACACACACAGAGAGAGAGAGAGAGAGAGAGAGAGATGAACACTTGGCTACTTTAGAAAATATAGAAAATATCATTTACATGTTACATACTAGGGAATCCTTTTGAAGAAAAAGATAGTGAAGTCCTTGTTACTACTAAAAAGAGACAGATAATGCGAACAAATTGGATTCAGTTTATACCACAATATATTTTTTATTTTGAGAAATTACAAACTAATTTAGTAAGGCTTTGGCATAATTACAGTTTCATATTTTGTCTACCTAGCACTGCTGAGGTATAAATTCGGGAAAATCCCTTAACCTGAAAGGTTTTGCCTTTGAAAATGTGAACACATTGGATCACAGGCTTATGTTATGTTTTGTATTCTTGTTTTTATTGAGATATTGATAATGACCTCCTGAAACTCATTCTTAGCTCATTTCCTGGATGGACAAAATAATTATACATATAATTCCTTTTGGTGGATCTTTATCCTAAATTAACTGCTGCTGTAGTTAAATTTGTAATTGTAGTTTATAGAATTCATGATTGGTTTATAAACCAATCTTTTTAAAGATGTACTATGTCTTTCTGTATTATTTAGTCTGTGACTTGTAATAAAGATATTATTACAAGATACTACTACAATTACTACTACTACAACAATAGCTGCTACTAATTACTATCAGGTGTCACAAAAGTTAATTTTTAAGTTTTATCACCAAATCTAGTACTTTTTTCCTACAGATTACCAAAAGATACTATCTGTGCTAAATTACAACAAAATCCATGAAACTCCAAAATATATTTGAAGTAATACACCATATTTTTAATAATATTTAAATGCCTATAAGATAAAAATAAAAGTTTAAATGATATATTTTTTAAATTCTGAACCGTCTCTTGTAGTTTTCATCACAGTCAGACCAGTGATGTGCGGTGAGGTTTAGGGCTGGTGAGGCAAGTGGGCAAAAGCCGCCCTATGTCTGCCAGCGGCAGCGCTTCAGTGCAGCTTTTAGAAAGCTGTGCCGGGGCTTCGGGGGGGGGGTGGCTTTTGGAAAGCTGTGCCAGGGCTTTGGGGGGGCTTTTGGAAAGCCATGCTGGGGCTTCGTGGGGGCTTTTGGAAAGCTGCACCGGGGCTTTGGGGCTTCGGCGGGGCTTTCGGAAAGCCCCCACGAAGCCCCGAAGCGCTGGCGCGGCTTTCTTTTCCTCATAGAAATCCAGCTTTGGATAGCCTTTTTCCTTTTATTTTTTCTTTTTCTTTTCATGATGACAGTGGTGAGGTCCTGCCTCCCCTGCCTCCCCTGACTGCACGTCCCTGAGTCAGACACATGCAATATTAAACAGGACAACATAGATTGTGAAAACCCGTGGCTGCTAAAAATGCAAAGTAGAAAAGTTGGGATGAAAATAACAATGAAAGCTGTTAATATGCAGATTAAATTCAGAATAAGTGCAGTATCTTCCTTTTTCTGCCTCCCACTCCTGTTCCTTCATAGACTGACATCTTTAGAATATATTTTTTTTTGGGTATTGAAAGTTTTTGCTTGAATATTTTATTGGTACATTTCTAAAAATTGCAAAAACTCATTCTTCTGCTAACAAAAACTGTCCCAATGTACTAATACTCAAATTTATTCATATTTTTACTTAATTCATACTTATGGAAAGGCTCATAATGATTTATCAGGGAAGGAATGTAAGGTATGTTAACTTAACATGAGACCAATTCAAAAGATATGTTGCTCTGGCTCATCCTGTCTTCCCAGCCTTTTCCGTCACTTAACTCCCAAAGCTGATTAGACAAGCAAATAGGAATCCCAAATCATCAGTATAAGGTCAAGGATTGTTAAAAATGTTTCACCTTTGAACAGTTGCAGATTATAGGTCATTCCTTCAGAGTGGAGCTGCTTTTTAGATGAGAATAGAAAAGCTAATTAAAAATTCTCTAAACCAGATATGTCATCAATTTCTCCTAATTCACATGAGTTAGGTAGAACTTGTAGATTTAAACACACCTTTTGAAAATGGCTGATTGTTTCCCAAGAGCTAATCAGTTGACTTTAACTTTTGGAAAATGAATTGACATTTTAAAATAATTTAAATATTGTTCTGCTTGCAGAAATTCCTTGGAATGTCTTCTTTTTAGGTTTAAGTTTCCATAGATATTATAGTTCTTGCTCCAAATTTGAATCTAATGGTGCCATTCTTCTTAGCATAGTATAAATTATGTTGTGTTTCTTTGTTGAACTAAATGAGCTGTAATATGACATCTCCTCTCAGATATCATGAGAGTCTTAGACAAGTTATATGGCCTACCATTAAAAAAGGCTATTTTAAAATAAAGCAAATAAGAATGCAACAATAGCATTCTGTTGAATTCAGCTGAACATAAATAATAATTGATTATTTTTTTGTACAATTCCTAGGCTCTTTTAGTTTAATTTTTTTAAACATACCATGTGATAATCAAGTGATTTAAAGCTGGTACCATTTAATGGCATTAGTTCTATTCCTTGAACACCAACTGTCTAATTTCTTCAATTCAAGCTTTTATAGTTATAGTTTCCTGCTTTATATTTTAGCAACTGTATCCTTCATTGTTCAAGATGCAGAAGTTTAGAATCAGTTTGGAAACTATACTGTGAGCATTTTCGTGACAATTTATTCTGTTATATTCTTTTCTACCTTTCTTTGTTAATGGCTTCATCAATAACAATAATTCATCTTATGTAATAGTCAAAACTTGTATGAAAATAAAAGAAATAAATCAAGCATTGATGTAGATGTTTCTAATATGAAAGACAAACAGAAAAAAATATGAAGACAAATTAAAGATAATACACAAATGAAAGTATTTTAGGCTTGAAGGGACCTGATAATGAGTATAATAGAATGAGAGCAAATCTTGTCAGCCCTCAAAGTCAAGTTTTGATATTGGAGTCATTTGCAGCATAAGAACAGTTTCTGAAGCCAATTGTAAAAAAATGGTTAGTGATTCCTTCAAAATCACAACTTGGTTCTTTCCCAATGAATGAGTAAATATAACTACTATTACAGATAGTGAGGTGACCATCTTAGATTGCAAGTGTTCGGGAGGATGAAATATTCTACATTCTTCGCTGTCTGCATAACAGAGCTTAGCATGTTCACAGGCACAAGTTATGCTGCCTCAACCACTCAGTTGGAAACTATTCTACCTTCAGTGCTGAAGTAAAAGTCAACTGCAGTGCTTAAAGCTTTGAAGACAGAACTCTAAGTGAACTATGTCTTGACCTTTACTACATACAGGAAATGTATTGGGATAGTAACTAGATTTTATTTTCCAATCCATCATTCTGTTTATTTCTTTGTTTGCCTTAAATATCATCATAATCATCACTGAAAATGTACTTTCATAATAAAATTGAAGTAAGTGAGACAAGCCCAAATAACAAAAGCAAATTTATTCACAGATTATGACAGTTGTAGTAAAACTTTTGCACCAGTTTAAACAGAACATTTGGATCTTTCAAAAATCTATCAAGCTTTTGTTTCCAATTTTGCTTTGGATTTTAAGAATTTTCCCATTTCCTATAATGCAAGTTCAAAATTGAACTTTTTATAAGTTTTCAATGATCACAATTTATACTTGTTCCTGTTAAATAATCATGTAATACAGCAATTATTCATTAAAACCTACTCACAGTATATAATAGAATTTTATCAAAATATATATTTGTATTTTCAAATCATTTAATTAATCTGCTCCACACAACAGTAAAATATTTTTATCAACCTCAAAACCAGGTTCAATCATTCTTATGGAATATTACAATTGCTTACTGCATACTGTCTAGGTCACTGTTATATCCTATTTCTTTAAAAAATAATGTATGTGTGGTTTTGACATTTTTATTTTAAAAAAATCTACATTGTATATTAAAAGTGCTTGAACTTAACGGATAACCTCTGACAGAAAATAAAGTTTTAATATTGTGTGTAATTGGAGTTAGGAAAGGAAATATACTTTTATCATATACTGAGTAAATATTAACACAAATAAAACATCAAGGTTATCATTTTCTTGTTATTTTTATATTTGTTCGCCTTAATCCTTTGAAAAGATAAATAGATAACAAGGAATAGAGGTTGTCACTTGAGAAGACAATAATCTAGTCTACTGACCAAGTAGTGTTTTCCAGATATGCTTGGAATTTAGACAGTTGTATCTAGAGAGAGCCAAGTTGTTAAGCCAATTTACTCAGTAGCATAACTTTGTATAGGCAAAGTTTGACTTCTTTGGTGTTCATCAATATTTAAATTCCATTATGGTTTGATTAATTTTCCATTTATTTTTAATTATTTATTACAGGTTCACAAAACACACTAAATAAAATTAGCAACATCATTAGCAGCATTATTGCAGTCTATAGAATACATAAGAGACTCACTTTGTATATTTGCCCCACTGCAGCTTCCTCATAACAATATCAGCATGTCTCCACAGGGCTGAAGAAATTGTTGTGATCATATCATGCAGAGGTTTATAACTCCAGGTGGGAGCAATCAGGAGAACAAAATGAGCATTTAGGAGTTAATTTACAAAGCCCTGCATAAGGTAGTAATGAAATGTAAGAGTCATTCTGACTCTTGCGGTTCAGTCCCACAGAATCATTTATACCCATGGAAAAGCTTTAAAAGTAACATTTTATTTAATCATAAATGTGGTGTATCATTTCTTTTCTTCAGAAAGCTATGCTTATATGTACAGTTGCTGGAAAAATTAACACATATAAAGAATGTATTTCTTTTGTTTGAATAAAATTTGAATTGCTGTAGTCTGACAGTAAATGAATATAATTTCTTTACAGGAGTATGATTGATAATAAGACCATCAGGGCATTTAGACACTTTATAATAGAACATTTTGAACCATGAGATGGGTGGATAATAATAATAATAATAATAATAATAATAATAATAATAATAATAATAATAATAAATTAATTACCGGTAATACAAAAATCAGTAAAGACATTAAAATGGTGTTATTACAGCAAGTAAAATATTAGAAAGCATTAGGAACTTTTGATAAAATATTCTCTCTCCTTAGCAACAGCTTGTGCAAAACTTGCTAATTTCCATAGCATTGTCTCCTTGAATAAATTCATTAGATATTCAATTTTATATGAATCAGGCCAAAATGATTTCCGTATCAAGAGAGACTCCAGAAATTTTCTACACACTGAAGCAGAAATAGGGTAGTACCATAAATAATGGGTAAAATCTTGTATAATTTCCTTGAAACAAGGACAGAAGCACATATTATATGCATATTGACAAAAGCAGCCTTTTCTAGTTGCTTATGCCATCTGCTGGAACTGTAGTCTTGTAAGTCTAAGGCATGGCACTGTAACACATCAGAAATTGTTTGCATTTGTTTTTTATTAGGTGCCTACCCTGGGACATTTTTATTTCCTGATAATTTAAACAAATTTCTTTGGGCAATTACATTTAGCATAAATAATAGAGATTATTTTATCTTTTTACTTATTTACTTTTAAATAGGGAGACTATTGTTTGCATCATTTGAATTTAAAAAGGATTCTGGAAAAAAACCAAAGGAATGCACATGATTGGATAAAAATGTAAACCAACTGGGTCAGATAGGAGTGGAAAAATTCATTTGAGTCTGGAAATACCACTTCACAGGTTAGGGAAACTGGTAGTAACAGCAGACTATTCCAAAAATTAAATGCTCTTACTTATTCAAGCTTTAATTGAATATATGCCAACTTCAGCACAAAGGAAGAATGCCACCAGATACACCTAAAATAGATTGTGTTGAAAGAATTCCATACGTTAATTCACTATAAAAAAAATTCACTATAACTTTACAGTACATGAAAAAATAAAGAACTAATTTGTCTTTTAGCAGAGTACAATTGGAGTGACAACTTTAGTGGAAATTGGGAATTTCCATTTACACAACATTTATCTCTTACAACAGGAGGAATCCATGAAGGAAAGTATCTGGCAGGGCTACCATAGTAACTAACAGGCAAACAGCTCAATTAATTTTCTTTCCATATTTGAGACCTACTACAGCATTACCTATAGTGTTGATATTAGTCATTACCTAAACAGTTTTCTTCTAGTTGAGAGCAAAGGAGAACAATACTAAATTGCACATTTGTTCTCTAATGTGGAAGATGCCTGCTAATCTCATTCTTGGCATGAACTAGGCAGGGTGAAGCTTGAAGTTTGAAGTTTAATAACATTTGTATGCCGCCCAATCCCGTGGGACTCCGGGCGGCTAACAATACAGTAAATCAAAAACAAAAATAAGAAGAGGAAAGAAAAGATAGATTTAAAAAAACACATCATGCACTCCATTCTGAGTGAGGCTGGACCATATTTTGGGGTCAACAGCCCCAGGCCTGCCGGAACAGCCAGGTTTTAATGGCTTTATGGAAGGCCGGGAGAGTGGGAAGGGTCCGGATCTCTGCAGGAAGATCGTTCCACAGGGCCGGGGCAGCTACAGAAAAAGACCTCCCTTGCGTAGTCGCCAACCAGCATTGTCCGGTCGACGGTACCCAAAGGAGGCCCAATCTGTGCAATGTTATAGGTCGTTGGGAGGTATGTGACAGGAAGCAGTCCCATAGGTATCCAGGTCCCAAGCCATGTAGGGCTTTAAAGGTAATGACCAGCACATTGAAGCGTGTTCGGAGACTGATGGGAAGCCAGTGCAGCTTGCGGAGGATAGGTGTAACATGGGTGTACCTAGGTACACCCGATATCACTCGCGTGGCCACATTCTGGACCAATTGTAGTCTTCGAACACTCTTCAGGGGCAGCCCCAAGTAAAGCGTGTTACAGTAATCAAGCCTAGAGGTGACAAGAGCGTGAGTGACCATTTGAAGTGCCTCCCGGTCCAGGTAGGGCCGCAACTGGTTCACCAGGCGAACCTGGGCAAAAGCCCCCCTGGGTCACAGCCGAAAGATGGTATTCTAATGTCAGCTGAGGATCCAGGAGGACACCCAATTTGTGGAGCCTCTCTGAGGGGCAAAGAGTTTCGCCCCCAAGGGTAAGAGGTGGAATATCTGGTCCGTTCTTGGGGGGCAACATCAATAGCCACTCGGTCTTGTCTGGATTGAGAGCCAGCTTGTTTACTTCCATCCAGACCCTAACAGCCTCCAGGCACTGGCACATCACTTCTACCGCTTCGCTGAGTTGGCATGGGGCGGACAGTACAACTGGGTATCGTCCGCATATTGATGATATTTGATCCCGTGCCAATGAATGATCTCACCCAGAGGCTTCATGTAGATATTAAATAGGAGGGGGAACAGGACCGAGCCCTGAGGCACCCCATATTTTAGGGGCCTAGGAGTCAACCTCTGTCCTCCAACCAACAATGACTGCGACCTATCCGAGAGGTAAGAGGAGAACCACTGTAACATGGTGCCTCCCACTCCCACCTCTCCCAATCATCGCAGAAGGATACAATGGTCGATGGTATCGAAGGCCACTGAGAGGTCAAGAAGCAGCAGGATAGAGGAATGTCCTCTATCCCTGGCCCGCCAGAGATCATCGGTCAGCGCGACCAAAGCAGTTTCAGTGGAGTAACCAGGTCTGAAACCCGACTGAAAGGGATCTAGATAATCCGCTTCATCCAAGGTCCATTGGAGCTGAAAGGCCACCACCTTCTCAACAACCTTCCCTACAAAAGGGAGGTTGGAGACTGGACGAGTTTTTAAGAATAGCTGGATCCAGAGAAGGCTTCTTAAGGAGGGGTCTTACCACCGCATCCTTTAGGGGCAACAGGAAAGATCCCTCCTGAAGAGAGGTGTTAACAATCCTCTGGAGCCAGCCTCGTGTAACCTCCCTGCTGGTCGAAACCAGCCAGGAGGAACACGGGTCCAGTAAACAGGTGGAGGTACTTACAGCTCCCAAGCCTTGTCCACTTCCTCAGGAGTAACAAGCTGGAACTCGCTCCAAGAAATCCGATCAAGGCCTACTCTCGGCATGTCTGCAAGTACTGTCCAAGTGGAGTCCAGGTCCGTCCAAATCTGAGCGACTTTGTCCGACAGAAACTGAACAAATTCCTCGGCTCTTCCCTGCAAGGGTTCACCCGCATCCCTCCCTTTCAGGAGGGAGCGGGTTATCCTAAACAGGACGGCCGGGCATGATTCTGAGGATGCAATGAGAGCAGAGAAATGCGTACATTTAGCTGCGTGAATCGCCACTAGTATCGTCCTAATAAAGGCTCTTAATTGTGTTCGGTCAGATTCGGATTTACTGGCCCTCCAGCGTCGCTCTAGGTTAAGGTGACCAGACGTCCCACTTTCAGCGGGACAATCACGATTTTTAATGATTTGTCCTGGGCCCCGCAGCATGTTCAAAAAGTCCCGATTTTCCAAAAGAAAGAAAACAATTTTAAAAAGGATGCCGTTAAAAAAAAGTTTTTATTTCTCTGAAGTGTTGTTCCCGATGTGGCCTTTAGAGGTTTTCCTCTCTCCGGTTGGCTCCTTCCCCTTCTGCGCGTGCGCGTGCTAACGCACACTGTTTTTCTGCGCGGTGAGGAGGAGGCTGGGTCCGGGCCAAGAGGCTCAGCCGTCGGAAGGTTTTTCTTTTCTTTTTTTGCCCGCTTCTCTCAGGCGCCGCTCTCCCTATAGCCATTTCTCCCTCTTTCTCCTTTTGTCCTTTCTCCTCCTTACCCCAAAAAGAGAACGAGAGGGAGAAAGAGGAGGTGTGGGGCAGATCGTGGGATCACTGGTTTCTGAGCTTGGTGGGCAAGGATCCCCCACCCCACCACCTCTTAAGGAAAGAGGAGGTGTGGGACAGATTGTGGGACCACTGGTTTGTGAGCTTGGTTGGCAAGGATCCCCCACCCCACCACCTCTTGAGGAAAGAGGAGGTGTGGGGCAGATCGTGGGATCACTGGTTTCTGAGCTTGGTGAGCAAGGATCCCACTATCTTACTATTTTATTTTTCTTTATGTACACTGAGAGCATATTCACCAAAGACAAATTCCTTGTGTGTCCAATCACACTTGGCTAATAAACTATTCTATTCTATTTTACTCTACTCATTTCTATTTCAATTCTAACAAGGAGTTTAGCTTCTCTCTCTTGAAAATGTAAGCCAGCATAAGGCATTATAATGCAAGCTAGCCTTAACTTTCAAACAGTTCATTTAGTGACCAAAGTTACAATGGCATTGAAAAAGTGTCTGATGACAATTTTCACACTTAGCGACCATTTTCACACTTAGCGACCATTGCAGCATCCTCATGGTCACGTGATCAAAATTTTGATGTTTGGCAACAGATTTGTATTTATGATGGTTTCAGTGTCCTGGGGTCATGTTTGACAAAATATAAAATTTTTAATCAAGCCCCCCCCCCCGGTCAATGTTGTCCCTCTTTACCAATCTGAAAATCTGGTCACCTTACTCTAGGTGTCTCTTTTGGCGCTTCATCTCCCGGAGTTCCTCAGTAAACCAAGGGGCCCTCCTGGATCCACTGCCGCGGAGAGGCCGCAAAGGTGCAATCCAATCAAGAGCCCCAGCCACCGCTCTGTTCCAAGCAGCGACCAAGGCCTCCGTCGGACTGTGGGCAAGGGAGTCAGGTATCTCCCCAAGCTCCATCAGAAATCTCAAGGGATCCATCATGCACCTGGGGCGGAACCATTTAATCAGCTCCACCTCCCTGCAGTGGGGGAGTAGTTTCAGAACATCAAGCCTCAGTAGGAAGTGATCTGACCATGACAAGGGCAAGGTCTATATGCCCTTCAATTCCAGATCACATCTCCACTGCCCCGAGAGAAACACAAGGTCAAGAGTGTGTCCCGCTGTATGAGTTGGACCTTGAATTACCTGGGTCAAGTCCATGGCTGTCATGGAAGCCATGAACTCCTGCGCTCCATCGGAGCGTTCGCCGAGAGATGGCAGGTTAAAGTCCCCCAGTACTATAAGTCTGGGGAACTCAACCGCCAATCCGGCTACTGACTCCAGGAGCTAAGGCAGGACTGTTGCAACGTAGCTGGGAGGTAGGTACATTAACAACAAGGCCACTTGACCCCCAAGGTTCACATGCAGGGCCTCACACCCGACAGTCTCCGGAGCAGGGATCCCACGAGGTGCTAATGATTTCTGGATAATAACTGCCACTCCCCCACCCCTTTTTCTGGTGTCGTGGGTGGTGCAGCACCTGAAACCCTTCTGGGCACATTTCTGAGAGGGGGACTCCTCCCTCATGGCCCAGCCAGGTCGCAGTAATACATGACATATCTGCCCCCTCGACTAATATTAAGTCCCGGACGAGGGGAGCTTTCTGAATCACAGACCTGGCATTTAGCAGCAGCAACCTGAGGCCAGGGCCCTGGCTTCTCTTGCCACCTGGTCCTAGGGTTGAGTTTTCAGGGACGGAACGAGGGATCGCTGTAACATAGCGAGCCCTCCTTCCCCGGTAATGGCCAGCCCTGAAACTCCCGTCGTACCTGCCTCTCCCAACCATGACCGGGATGCTCCGGCCCATCCCCGCTGCTGTAGACCCCCCCTTCCCTCCCACGGCCCCCGTTCTCCCCAGCAGGCCATTCATATCATACACTCTGGGATGAGAGTGGGACTGGGCCCCCATCCTCTTCTGCTTATGCACTCAGTGGAGGGGGCTCCAGGCCGTACTCTCGATCCCCTCATACATACCTATCAGACATTCTCCGCACACATACCCCACCAATAATAAAATTTTAAAATATACAATAATACAGAGTAAAAAGTTTAAAATGTTTAAATTTAAAAAACACGTGGAAACATTCTCTCAGCCATCCATTCCTACAGTCACTCCATCACTCAGCAACAAGATGAACGCCGTTCTGGAACTGCCAAGTAGTTAAGCGCAGTTTTTAAATAAATAAAGATAATAATAATAATAATAATAATAATAATAATAATAATAATGCGCTCAGAAGCTTCTCCTCCGCGGAGTCCAATAGAAAATACAAAGGTCTAAAGATTGAAGTGGATGGGGGATTGATGCCGGCCAGAGGGGAGGAAGGCAAGCTCCCTGCCCACATCCTCTTCGTCCTCCGTTTTCCCTTTCTGTGAAGCTTGTAAATGCAGAATGGCATGCAGGACTCTCGGCAAAGGCAGAGGATTGAGGACTCCATGGCCAGGCAGGAGCAGCCAAAATGGCGGGGGGAAACCCCTTGTATCCACGTTGTTAATTTAGGATCGTGTTAGAAGCAGAGGGGAGTAGGCGAGGAGGGAAGGGGTCATGCAAGAGAACCAATTTATGGCGATGGAAAGGCGGCACATGGTTGATCTCATACATCCAGTTCTCTCAATATGATGGTCTTAGGAGCGAAGGCGAGAGTAGGAACGGCCAAGATGAAAAACAGTCAAGGGGGGAGCGTCATCTGGAAAAGGCACGCCTGGGAATAGTCATGGGTGGTGGCAGCAGCAACAGCAGGAGAAAGTAAGGCCGGCCAAGATGACCAACAAGCCGGAATCCCAATAGCCGATCCTTAGTAATGATGATCAGAATCAAAGGCAGAAAGGCCGTGATGGAGGGGGGGAGGTGTGCTTGGGTCAACAATGGCGACGGCAAAAATGCCAGTCGCACAAGCCCATAGCACAATGATAGTTTAATAATATTAAACTCCCCAACCCCCAATGCGGCAGCGCGGCTCAGCAACAGCTCACCAGCGCAAAGGAGGGCTGTAGCGATCCGAGTACAAGCCATCAGCAGGAAGTTGCCGCTCATGGGAGAAAAAAGGGGGGCCGCCTGAGGGCCGTTTGCCCCCACCCGACACCGTCAGAACTGTCCAAAGCCACCAGAGCCGTGCCGTGCCCCTCCAGGCGAAATGCCGCCCTTTCAGGCAGAACAAACACCGCTCCGTAAACAGAAAGCTGACCCAAACTTCAGTTGAAAACGCCGCCAGCTGAGGCCGCCAGCTGAATCAGAACAATACTGAAGGTAGCAATAGCAATAGCATTTAGATTTATGTACCACCACATAATGCTTTACAGCATTCTCTGGACAATTTGCAATGTAGAAGCATTATTTGCATATTGCCCCCAACGATTTTACCAAGGCTGAGTCAACCTTAAGCTGGTCAGGATCAAACTCCAGACTGTGAGCAGAGCTTCCCTGCAATACTTACTAACTATATCATAAGGATAACGATTCCAAATTCATTTTGAATTACCATGATACAGTATTGCATTTCCTACAGAAATATTGCTAAAGTATTTCCGTATTTTATACTAAAATACATGATGAATTCAGAATGGATTTTGTGTATATATTTATGTGTGTATATGTGTGTGACATATATATTTCACCAATGTACACAGATTTTAGCTGGGGTTACACCATCTGAATCATTACTATTATTATTACTCTGTAACATCATATTTATTGTCTGATAAATCCAATGACCTGATAATCAGGTATAAGCAATGAAAAAGGTAGTAAGTCTCAGAATTCTATTTTAAATTGCTACTTTTTCTACATTTCTTTTACAGCTAATAATATTAGCTATGGCTCTATCTTATACATTTTGTTGTAGGCATTATTTTATCTCTTAGACCTAGGACAAATCCCCATTATACCCCAGCATTTTAGTCAAGTGTAAATAGTAATGTGAAGCATAGCAAAAAGTGTAGCAAAACATAAATATAATGAAGGAACTAAAGCTGTACTATGGCTTGATATACATGCATAATATATTGCATACAAAATAAATATAAAATACGATAGAAATATAATGAATTGGTTCACCTTTTAAATATATCAGGTAAATTTGATCTCTAAGTTCTATATTTTAAAGTAGGACTAATCCATTAGGAATTATCTATTAATCTATTTTATATTCTGTACTGACTGTGCATACATACGTTGCCCCAGCTTTTAGCATCATTAAGGTACATAAGGAATGATTAGAATAATATTTTTATTATTTGTGATAAATACTTATACTTTTACACCAATAATACATATCAATTCCTACCAATTCAACTGCTTTCCATAGTTAAAGATAAATCCATAAACTTGCAATCTTAATTTCCAAAACAAAAATGAAACTTCAGTAAATCTTACTAAAATAAATCCTAAAAAAAATTATTCAATCTATTTCAGCATTCAATTTGATTTCATATATCAGATATTTAGAGATTTGCATTTTATATTAATGCTTGTAGAAGGTTTTTTTTTTTAACACAAAGCACTGCTTATCACATCTGTCTCTTAAATTTGTCTGTAAACCATATTTTAATTCATTTCACCTTGAAAGCTGTGGTTTTCATATTTTACTCTTGAGCCACCTAAATTCACTGCCCTTAGCCATAATCTAACCTTTCAAAATTCATATTCCCGAAACATTTTGCAAATGCCAAGTACTTTTTTATTAATCTTCCATTAGATTAGAAAACTAATTTACCCTGACATGATAGCAATGATAAAAATTGAAAGCAAATTATAAGTGTCAGGCAGTATTTTTGAATATCAAACATATAATTAATGAAAACAGCTCTTAGGGGAAGCTTTTATTTATTTTTTTACTTTTAAAAAAAGAGGCACCCAAGGTACAATAAAATGTAAGGACTCTAACCCAATTCTCAGAATTAATTATTCCAAGTATGTATAATGAAATATTGGAACTTCTCACAATAATGGTTTAATTATTTCAATTAGTGCTGCGTGCAATAGTACAATTTAAAACTATTACCCTTCTATTAATGGAAATGGAACTTCAAAATTCAGTTGATATATATAGAAGGAAACAATGGCAGCTGTTACATCATTAACTAATTGTAATACATCTAATATTATTATTGATGTGCATGTAAAGAATCTACACATTCATTTCAATTTTTGCTATACTATTTCATTAAGTACAAGCATGTTAAATGCAAATATTATCTACATTCATTTTTTAATGATAGTTGCCTGTTCTGTCCCCCTTCACGGCTCTTAACAAACGGAAAGACGAATAAACTTACAAGGAACTTTCTTTATCAGTTCTCAGTTCAAACTGGCTTCGAGCCCAAAAATAACAGAAATACAGTCTCTTTCAAGCAGATAACAGAATACAAAACAACTCTTACAAGCAATGCACTTCTTCCAAAGTCTCCACGATTCAGGGTTACATGAACCACCAAAGCACTTATCCAAGTGTATCAAGCAATGTTGTACGAACCCAGGAACGCACAAAGGAACATTGACTCCTGCGACTAGGGTGTGGCAGCATCCGTCCTTTTATCTCCAAACCTGCCTCTAACAAGCCCCAGCTGCATAATGAATCTTGTATCCCGAAAAGACTCACAGAAGACATCTGCTGAGTCACAACAGTTGCCTAATATTATATAGATTTAGTATATAGTTAACAGCTGGTTCAAAGAACAGTCTTAAGTCGACTGAAAATTTTGCATTTTTAGTCTGTTGTACATGATAATTTTATGTTAGTCATTAAAATTAAGAAAATCCTAATATATTATATAAATATTAATTTATACAAAAATACTTTATATGTAACATTTTAATTAATAAAAACTGGAATCAGTGTGTTTAGCTAAAAAGTGGAAACCTTATAGAAGATAATAATCTAATTCCAAATGTTTTTTGATAAAACTAGAAAAAGAAAAAGAAAAGAAAATTGAAAATGTCTATATTTAGGCTACCTAGATTTTGTAATATAGTATATTATATGATATAATTTAGGGCAGTGCAATGGCTCATCAGTTTGAGACCTGAGTATCAGGTGATGAAGTGAACTCCCTTTCTCTTCCTAGCTCCTACAAACCTAGTTTAAAATCATGCAAATGTGACTAGATAAATAGGTACCACTTCAAGTGGAAAAATAACAGTACTCTGTGACCATTGAAACATCTTTGGACAGCCCTTGAAATGGAGATGAGTACTGTCACCCATAGTTGGCAACAACTAGAGAAGTAAATAAAATGATCTTATTATTAAATTATATCATTATAATATTTATTTATTAAATTTATTTGACACTGATTTCATGATGTGAGGTGACACTGAGCATATCTGACACATAAAACATATGTAAATAAAAATGATTATAAAATATAATTTACTGGAAGTTAAAGGAGAGGGGAAAACATGGTTGAATACTATGATATGTTGGCTAATATATTTTGCACCATTCTGAACTCTAAAAACAGGAGACTTTTTAGTACATTTTAGTAGACTCTTCAGAAATAGAATCCTGTACATACTTGTAAACTAATATTACGTAATTCATATATAGATGTATGTGTGTATGCATATGTATGTATATGTATATATGCCATTTTAAAATATTTATGCTGAATAATACTCAGCAAAGGAAAAATATTTTCACAATACAATTCTTCTTTGAGGCTCTGTCTTCATTTATTTTCTGCTGGTTACCAGGGTGGGAAAAAATCAAGAAGGAGAAGACAGCAGAGAAGCTTATTAAAGTATAAATAGTTCTCCTTAAGGAATGTTGAATAATGCAGTTAAACTATAAACTAAGAGTAAATGCCATTTGTCCTAATAAAAGTGTGGAAAAAAATTCTTAAGAAATGTTTTGTGGCGATTTTTTTCCCATCACATCCTGAAAATTCAAATTCACAAAATAATCCAATGGTTTCTGCATTTAGCCCACGTGTCAGGAAAAAAAATGGTAGAACTGTGATGTTTTCTTTTTTAATTAAGCCAGAAGGGAATAATTAGGCATTCTGATAAATGTGATCGAGATACACTATCAGGCCTTCACTGTGGACAAACTAGAATAAATGTTTGACATCTGAAGAGATTTCCTATCCCAATTTTATTTCCAAGCTATTTACATATGAGATCTACCAACTTAAGGCTGTAATATGGGAAAGCCCTGAATCAGGGAATAAATTGAGTACAATGCTGTCTGGTGTTTGGGGGAAGTGGTTGACTGGTCGGGGAGCTGTTTGCCTTCACAAATGCAGAGGAGGATTGTATGCAAACAGGCAGTAGTGATGAGACATAGCAGTTCCCTTTGGATGAGAAACAGCTGCTTCTTCCCTGATTTGAGATCACAGAGAGGGAAGCAGAGGGAAGCTCAGCCTGGTCTTCATATTGTGACCCTGTGCACTTTGAACTTTGTTTATGGATTACAGACTTCCTGCTTGCCTTGTGAATTACCTTTGGTGACTATTGGATCTAGTTTGTGATTGCTGCCTTCAGGAAAATTTGGTTGGAGCTTTACCAGTCCATTCTAGGGCCATCTGCTGAGGGATAGCAGTGTAATTAAAGATTGCATCTGCCTAAGTGGGTCATAACAAAATGACCTTGTTGATTGTTATCCTATTGTAGATTTCTCTTAAACATGCTCTTATTTTTAGAAAGATATATGTCAATAAAAAGCACTTTTCAATAGTACTTTATGATTAATCAGACCTAAATATTTCAAAAGAACTCAGTTATAAGATCATCTCCAAAAATATCTCTTCTAATGAGTAGGCCTGATTACCCTGTTTCCTCAAAAATAAGACCTCCCTGGATAATAAGCCCAATTGGGCTTTGGAGTACATGCGCTAAAATAAGCCCTTTTGACCAAAAAAATGGGCTCATTTTTGGGAGGTCTGCAGAGTGTAAAAACTTTTTTTTAATTTGTTTCTTCAAAATCTTGGTGTGTCTTATATTCTGAAAATTATGGTATGTGATCACCATTTCCAATCTTCTCTGTCAGCTTTTCCAGAAAGTCAGTTGGAAAGCAAGCAGGGAAAGTTGAAAGTCAGAAGGGAGATGAAATCCTTCTGTGGCTGGAGGGTGGATTTCAGTTGCATACATTCAGCCCCATAAACAATTTCCCCTCCATATTAATTAACTAATTAATTAATTAACATGCTCTCTAGTTAGAGAGCAACCTTTTCCAAATGGTATATTATAAATGCAAAAGCACTAACAGGGCTTAATAGGGTGATGACAATAGAAGCAAAAACTTTCCTTAAACACTCATATATGTGATAAAATATGCTCAGGTTATTAAAGTGGAGAGATACACTAGCTGCTATTATTAGAAAGAAAAGTTTAAAACTAAATTATAATCATCACTGAGAATTGTTAAAAATACTAATTGCATTTATGCACCTTTTATTCAGATTTTGTAAAATCTAATTGTAATTGCAGTAAGAACAGCATTAAAGAAGAAAAAATCGTAGCACCATTTAAAAGTGAAGGAATCTCGTCATATAGCTAACTTTAATTTTTACCTGAAATAAATTAGACATGTTCAGGTATTTGTCTCTTTTAGCACAAAGAAAGGATATCAAATATTAAAAAGTGTTGTTAAATTCTTTAATAATGATTTTTAATTTATTTATTCATACTTTAATATCAGTCTTGGCATATAATCCTTTAAAACAGCTGCCAACTTATTTCCTATCTTTAATACAATAATATGAAGCTTTTCCTTTATTGCTGATATTGTTTTTATCCCCCCCCCCAGTTGATAAGCTAACAATGTGGTTTAGTTTAATATATTTTTCCTGCAAATCCTCTGTTTCTATTAAATTAATTATTGATTTGCTTTGTGCATTTTTTTTTCATCAATTATTTATTTGGATTGGTTTCATACTTTTGTTCCAGTTTTTTATTTTGCCCTCTAATTGTTCTTTTTGTTTTGAAGCTAATTTAATTAAACACATATATGTGTTTATTTTTTCCCCCATATAACTTTCAACTCTTCTTTACATTTTTTTAAAATTGGTGTAAATCCATTTGGTTATAAATCCTCTGAAGTATATGATCTCCTAAAATGCACAGGAGTTAGCTTCTCATTGATGGCTAGTGTAAAAAGATAAAGGGGTCATCCATTAGCATTGAAATAAAATTAAAGTGGGAAAACTGAGATTGGGTATACTCTGGGGGCTGACTGGCTTACTTTTTCTCTTTCATCAAGGTTGATTGGTTTTGGATCAAAATTGGCAGCCTTGGGGGATTTTATTCCCTTTCAGCTATGTTTTATGAGCAGAATCTCCAGTATAAAAGTTGGAGTTTGGGAGGAAAAAAGAAAACTAAATGCAAGACAGGAAACTTCTGTCTTAGAACCTCTTCCATGATCAGCACAGGCAAATACAGAGTATAAATATAACTTTTCAAGACATGGAGTGGGGGGAACCCTATGAAATTGAGGAATCAGGAAAAGACTCAGATGGAAGGTTGGTAGGTCAATCTTACAAAGAATTTGAAGAACTATCATGACCTTGAAAAATATGAGAAGTGAAATGACAGAAACATAAGTAATACCAACTTATAACCAATGTCATAGAAGGCATATTTAACTTTGATTTATGAAGAAGAGGACAACTCACCTTTGGGTAGATTGCCTATAGATCAGTGGTGGGCTGCAGGAGGTACGTCCTGGTACGAGGGTACCGGAGCCTGCCCGGAGCACCAGGTAACATTCCGATAGGGTACTCTGGAGGGCCCGCCCGCCCGAGCTCCTTACATGTCCTTTAAGCCTTTTGTGCTTCTGCGCATGGACATGGTATGTATGGCACCTGTGCGATGCTCCGCCAAGCAGCTGGAGCATCGCAGAGTCTTGTGGAAGCGTCGCAAGCAAGTCCGACGTGTACGCATGCTGCACACACCCATGTGGATGACACCAGGACCGTTACAACCATACCGATTGGAATGGAATCTGGAACCCACCAACTGCTGTAGATGTACATTTTGTGTGGACATATACAGTGAAATATGAGATTTAATTATACATATCTCTTCTATTGTTCCCCACTGCATTAGAAATATTGGAAGAGTAAATTTCAAGGCCATAAATAAGTAGCAAGTCTTAAAATTTGTGGAACAAGGTTAAATCATATACAGATTATATAGTATTAACTATCAGAGAACCAAAAAAGGTATTACCATAAAGTAGTTAATTAACATAATTAACATAATCTATAAGTGTGGACTATATTCTAGATTTAAAACTAATTGTCAGAAAACAAAAATAACTACTAGATTTTTAACACAAGAATAAAAATGTATTACTTTTTCTTTTTTTCAGCACCCAGCCAGTGTGGATCCTGCACTACTGCAACGTGCTCTACATGGGGCAGCCCTTGAAGAGCATTCGGAGACTTCAGCTTGTCCAGAATGCAGCCGCGCAAGCGATTGTGGGTGCACCTCGGTTCACCCACGTTACACCTATCCTCCGCAAGCTGCACTGGCTGCCTATTGGTCTTCGGATACGCTTCAAGGCGCTAGTTGTCACTTATAAAGCCCTTCATGGTATTGGACCTGGGTACTTGAGAGACCGTCTGCTGCCGATCACCTCCAATAGACCGATTAGATCCCACAGATTAGGCCTCCTCCGTATTCCATCCGCTGGCCAATGCTGTCTGGCAACCACCCGGAGGAGGGCCTTCTCTGTGGCTGCTCCGGCCCTTTGGAACGAGCTCCCCGTGGAGATTCGAACCCTCACCACCCTCCAGGCCTTCCGCAAAGCCCTTAAAACCTGGCTATTCCGACAGGCCTGGGGCTAATGAGTCTTGTCCCCTTCGAATGGTATGGTTGTTGTGTGCTTTTAAACTATGGTATTGTTTTGTCTGTCTTTTTACTCCTTATTTGTACCCTTCCCCCTTGACTTGGGTTGTGAGCCGCCCTGAATCCCCTTCAGGGAAAAGGGCAGCATAGAAATTTAATAAATTCAATTCAATGTTAAATATTAAATGTTAAATTTAATTGACCACTTTTTCCTCTCTTTTTTTGTACACAATTTTTTTTTATTTGTTGTTGTTAGGGTTGAACATATGCTTTTATTTGCTTTACTGCTTCGTATTTTATTTTCTATGATAAAACAATAAATTAAAAAAGTGAGAATGTAAGCTTTCACAAGAAGAATATGTTTGTCAGGTAGCTCATTCATCAAATGTTGGTCTGCACATGACATGAAACAATAAAAAATAAATCAAAACAATTATATTAAATTTTGGCAAGAGAGCAAAAGAGATATTGAAAGCAGATGGAACCTAAAGCTATCTTATTATATAATTAGGATCACCTAACTATCTAATTAATGTACAACATAAGATAAATTATTTATTTCAATAGGACCAAATAGAATTTAAAGACAACTCTACAGGAATCACAAAAACTTACATAGAGTTGACAAAATCTAAAGTTAAATTTAAAAATTGCATAAAATTATTAAGAGACAGATAGTTTCTCTTTTTTTTAAACATTATCATAAACTTAATTGGCTGTCATGGCTAAGTAGAATAGGAACCAGTTACCAGTTTAGCTAATGAACTTCATAAATGATTCAGATATACAAAGGATGCCAAAAAATTAAAAGGATATAAAATCAGACAAAGTGTGGACTTCCATAAAGAAGATAATAAGCCCAACCATTTCACCTTTATCTTCTCATCAAATGCTTTCCCTGTTGGAGATAATTACACTAAAAGAAATGCTTTACTTATGTTCCATCTATAGATGTCTTCTCTACAGATATGATCCACTCATATTCTAGTTGTAACATGTACATGTAACAATGCTCATAACACTGGTATACCAACTATAATTAATATTGCTAGAATGTATACTTTTTCTTTTTTCTTCTTTAATTCCAATACTGGATGATATCTAAATAACAGAATATAAAAATGTAATTATAATACATAAATATCACTGTGTTGAGAGTATCAAAATTCATAACATAAATAAACAAGGAAATAAATGGAAACCTTCACTGTTATCACTACAATATTCACAAGTGAATTAATAGGACATTGTAAAAATTACTAAATAATAGATGGAAAAAGTGAAAAACATTATCCTAAAGGAGATCAAGCAGGTGGAATGTTTATGCAAATTAATCAGATCAGGACTGGTTTAATATATTTTGTTTCTGCAGTGGAACAGAAAATGGAATATTTTCTGACCCACCAAAGTATATGAATTATCGCTTCAGTTTCAGTCCTTCAGGAGATTGACCCATTCATTGTAGAGAAACTCTATTTTTAATGCATCTTTAATATTTTATCAGAACACTTAAAAGCAATGAATAACATTTATTTTTCTTTTTTATCAGTTATAAAATGATTATTTAATACCATATCATATAAAATGTTGCAATGTCTGCTAAACAGTCTTCAAAAATGTCTTCCACACTATCTTACATATATTTTGAGAACGTTGCTTTTGAAATATTGCTTTGGGACAAAAGTCCTAGTCTATTTTTAGAAAATATTGTGAATATCCCACTTACCTTAATAATAAGATTTAGTTGTTTTGAGTTTTTCCCCATAGTACCAGTGACTGAAATAAAGCTGAAAGATTATCCGCTTTCCATGTTCAATCTTTATTAAATACACAATATATTGATTGTCAGCTAGCTACAATAAAGCAAGACAAAAAGAAAATGCTGAGGTGATCAAGAAGCCTACTGATACTTTTATACACACACACACACACACACACACACACACACACTTCTGTTATTGAGAACTAGTGTAACTCTATTTTCAACATAGACAATTTTGGAAATAATTGAGAATTACAAAAAGAAAAAAAAAGAAATGTTAAAAACCCAACACCAGTTCACATATTTTTATTACATTTAGAGACATTTAAAGACTTTATTACCAAAATGTATACTTCACTATAATGCTGACTTTCTATGGAAACTGTTTTATACTAAAAGTGCTGACAAAATCAACATTTCATATTATTGAAAAAATATAATATAAGTCTGCACTGTGACAAAATGTGATAGATGAATACTTATATTGAACATTTTTCTTTCAGTCAAAAGCATTTATTATGAAACACACACTTTCATTTCTATGTTATTCTTTATTAAGGTTAAAAATTAAAGCAGTCAGTTCATGAATCAGATCACAATAAAGTAGTTTTTCCCTCTTTCCTTGGAACTATATGAATTTTTATCAACTGCAACATAGAACTCTTCTTCTTCTTCTTCTTCTTCTTCTTCTTCTTCTTCTTCTTCTTCTTCTTCTTCTTCTTCTTCTTCTTCTTCATCTTCTTCTACTACTACTACTACTACTACTACTACTACTACTACTACTACTACTGAGTCCTTCGGGATTGGGCGGCCTATAAATTCAATAAATAGAAATAGAAATACTTCTTCTCTTCCTCTGTGTCTCCTCCTCCTCCTCTTCCTCCTCCTCCTCCTCCTAAAAATCTTTTTTTCTTGGGTGAACTATTCCTACTAACTGTCTTATCTGAACTATGTTTTTTTTCCTAGGTATTTTTATCTCTATGCCATTGTTCTGAGCTTTTCACACAAGCGAACATCCATTTCTATATCCACAGAGAAAGCACGGACTTACTAGAAAGCAACTTATATGGCATCTTGATTAAGTTGTTGAAGGGAGACCAGGCTTTAAGACCAGCCTCAGCTATGGAAAACCACTTGGTACCTTTGGAAAAGTCAATCTTTCTGACCAAGTCTTCTCCTGTAGAGAAAAAAAAAGGATAGCCCTGTAGAAGTTTCTCTGATCTCTTTTTTAAAAAAATTACATTTATTGTTTTATCATAGAAAAGAAAATACAAAACAGTAAAACAAACAAAATGAATATATATGAATACACACACACACACACACACACACACACACACATACATACATACATATATATATATATATATATAACAAATACAACAAAAATTTAGTAACAAAAGGCTACAGTAAAAATATTGGGTTTCTGCCTGGATGGTCTCTTGTGATGAGCCGAAGGACAGAGAATGGAAGTAGTGATCTTCCTCCCATATTTGGCATATTTGGGCATACCGGGGGTTGTGTGTGTGTGTGTGTGTGTGTGTGTGTGTGTGTGTGTATAGGGGGTAGGACCATAGGAGAGATAGTCCAATCCAACTCCTCAACAACCATTACACACACACACACACATACATACACACACACACACATATATACATACATATATACATATATACATATATACATATATACATATATACATATATACATATACATATATACATATATACATATATACATATATACATATATACATATATACATATATACATATATACATATATACATATATACATATATACATATATATGTGTGTGTGTGTGTGTGTGTGTGTGTGTGTGTGTGTGTGTAATGGTTGTTGAGGAGTTGGATTGGACTATCTCTCCTATGGTCCTACCCCCTTCCCTCTCTCACTCACTCTCTCTCTCAAACAAACACAAATGTTGGATTGGAGCCGATCCGAGCCTTTGATTGCAGGCAGAGCCATGTTGCCTTTTCAAACTTGTAACCAATGAAGCTGGGCTTATATAGTTTTATCCAGGTGTGTGTGTGTGTGTGTGTGTGTGTGTGTGTGTGTTTGAAAAGGCAATGTGGCTCTGCCTGCAATCAAACTACACTTGGGGAGGGATCTACACTTGAGGATGAAGTTTGAATTCCTCCCCCTCCCTCTGACCCACATGTATCTTTTCCAGCTGTTTCAGAGGGGATTTCAACTCTGCTCTTGCCTATCATCATGAAAAGAAAAAAATATAAAAGGAAAAAGACAAGAGCTGAGGTCAGGCTAAGCTAGTTGCTGCCAGAGTCACCGTGGATGACTCTGCTTAACTGTTTAAAAAAGCCTCTAAAAAGCGCCCTCTACAGGAGGAGGCAGGAGAACAACATGCCTCACCTACGTCAGGAATTTTTAGGCTTTTAACCCTTGCTTAACTCTGCTCAAGTGATCATAAAATGCCTAAAGTCAGACTAGATGAGACATGTCGTTCTGCTGCCTCCTCCTGAGGAGGGCACTTTTTAAGAGGCTTTTTTAAACAGTTAAGCACTAAGCAGAGTCATCCAAGGTGACTCTGGCAGCAACTAGCTCAGCCTGATCTCAGCTCTTGCCTTTTTCCTTTTACATTGTTTTTTCTTTTCATGATGACATGGTGAGGCTCTGCCTCCCCTGCCTGCCCTGACTGCACGTCCCTGCAATAGCATTCATTTCATAAGTATAGTATATTCGGAACCCTTCAGCCTCTCTCCAGTTCCATCCCAATGGTCCCTTTATATGTGTGGCTGGGCTGCGGCTGCACCCTTTCCCCTTTCTGCCCCTCCTCTGAGCTTTGGCCATTTCCACCAAGGGGTGCCGAAGCCCTTTGGCCTCCCCTTCCTCTCTCCTCCCACTGGGCCATTGCTGTCTGTGGTGGGGTGGTGCCTGCGCCATCTCTCGGCCACCTCCCGTACCCTTAAACTGATCTCCCTCTGCCCAGCCCAGCAGAGCTCCAGAGGAGATGGAGACAGAGCGTCTCCTCAGTCTGGCCGGCCAGCCACAATCTTCACCCCCCCACACAGTAAGCCAGCTACAGCCTCACCAAGGCAGCTCCGATGGGGCGGTGGTGTCAGCCTGAGGCACAGCAGGCTGGGCAGCCGCTGGGTGTCCCATAAGGTGGCGGCTGCAGTAGCGGTGGCGCCTCTGGATGGGGCCACAGCTGGTGGGTGCTGCCTCATGTCTGTGTCACCAGGGGCAGCTCCTTTCTCCTCCTCCTGCTCCTCAGGGGATGCCAGCTACCTCCTCTCTCCTCTCATCACCGCTGCTGAGGGAAGCCGGGTCAGGGGTGGTGGCCGCCGCCTCCTCCTCTCCTCCTCAGCCTGGCCGGGCCGGTGCCTGAGGGAGGCATCATCATCATCAGTGGCGGCATCAGGCCTTCCTCCCCCTGACTCCAATGCAGCAGCTTCAGCAGCCTGACTCAGCGGTGGATGCATGGGAGAGGAAGAAGTTGGTGCAGCCTGCGATGCTGCCTTGGTAGGCTGGCAGCAGCAGCAGCAGCAACACTTGTTTGGAGGACTTCCCGCCCTGCCTGCTGGCACAGCCTCCACTACCTCCCTGGCTTCCGCCACCGCCTTTGTCTTGGTCTCCTCCTGCCCTCCCGGGGTGCCTCTGCTGCAGAGCCTGGCACTGCTCTTGCAGGGAGGTGGGGGTAGGGGGTCTGGCGGGCACCCAGCTGAAGAAGAAGGACAGCTTCAAGATCACCAGTGTGACCCCGGCACAGATCTCGCCCAGCCTCAGCTCCAATAACAGCATCACCGAAGACACAGAGAGCTACGATGACCTAGACAAGTCGCACACTGAGGACTTCTTCTCCTCCAAGATCCTGGACGTTTTGCTCTCCCGGGCCACCAACTTGGG
This sequence comes from Thamnophis elegans, assembly GCF_009769535.1. Taxonomy (NCBI): domain Eukaryota; kingdom Metazoa; phylum Chordata; class Lepidosauria; order Squamata; family Natricidae; genus Thamnophis; species Thamnophis elegans. Next base: position 34,117,152 of record NC_045549.1, on the reverse strand, counting down.
GCAGCCCGAGCGCAGCTCCTCCGAGGAGACGCTCAACAGCTTCCATGAGGCCAACAGCTCTGGCGCCGTCTCCCCCAACCAGCCTTGCCTGGCCTAGCAGCCCCAAGGCCTGACTAACAGCAGTGCCCAACCACCATCCCACTATGCCCACAGAGGATACCCCCAGCCTCCCTTCCCCACTGGGGTCCCCCCGCCCATGTCTGGAGGGGCCCCATCCAGCCCATCGTTCTGGAGGCTGCCCTTTGCGGGGAGCTTGGAGGTTGCCAGGCCACGGCCTGCAGGAGCATCCACCATGGTGGCTCTTGCAGGGGCCACCGTGGCTCACTTCCATGCAGGGGCTGCCTCTGCCTGGGGAGCCATGGCCGGTGCAGTGAGTGGCAGGGCACCCCAGGTGGGCAAGACCCTCATGAACCTTGCCACTACTGTCAAAGACATGACCTTGCCCAGAGGGAACCACCCTGAGAATGTCCTTCGCATGCTGTTGGTAAATGTGCCCAGTCCAACGTCTTTTCAAATTGTTTCTTACATGGACAATTATATGTTGTGTGTTCTAGAGTCAGCAAACCAGGCAAACCAGACAATCTCTATATCTGCACAAACAACGGAAGAACCAAAAATATTGTATACCCACAAGCATTGTGAAATTAAACATATTAGAAACTTGCGCTTTCTCTTTTCTTTCTTTTCCATTTAACCAGACTGGGCCACAGCAATGCGTGGCCGGGTACAGCTAATATATACATACATACATACATACATACATACATACATACATACATACATAATGTATGTGTATATGTGTTTGTGTATATCTATGTATGTGTTTGTATGTATGTTTGTGTGTGTATGTATGTATATGTATGTATGTATGTATGTATGTGTATATATATACACACACACACACATACATACATACATACACACACATACATACACACACATATACATACATACATACACATATATGTATGTAAGATTGAGATTGTCTTGGCAACGCTTTGGTGAGTTCCCACTCACCATCTTCAGGCTGGCGTTTTCGGCTTCGTCCTTGTGCGAATGAAGCTGAAAACACCAGCCTGAAAATGGCACCAGCATACTTACACCAGGCTGTTACAACACGAAACAACGATGGACATACAGCCAGCACCAATCAGCACCAATCTACCAATCATGATACAACCACACAACCAATCATTCCACTTACTGAAACAACGCCAGCACTCCACATACCCCCTCCAAGATTTATAGAAAGATAGCCATGCTTTAAGCCCAAAACCCAGCCTGAAGATGGCGAGTGAGATCTCGCCGAAGCGTTGCCAAGACAATCTCAATCTTCAATGGGAAAAGACCCGAATACAACAAGACCAGCATACCTACACCTGTGAAAATCTACACACACACACACACACACACGTGTGTTTGTGTGTGTGCGTGTGCGCGCACAGGTCTTGGCATATTCAGGTCTTTTACCATGTAAGATTGACAGTATGTTGGTGACATTTCGATGAGGTCACACTCGTCTTCAGGCTGGTGCCTTTGGCTTCATGGTTGTGCGAGCAAAGCATGATCGGAGCTGCTGTTTTTCTATAAATATAGATGGGGTGTGTGGAATGTTGGCTTTGTTGCTTTAAACGGATTGGTTGGCTGTGTTGTCACATCTTGATTGGTTGATTGAATTGATGTTTGGTGAAGGTGATTGATGATAGTGTCCTGTGTTGTTGTTGGTCCTGTGTGGTTTTTTGTGGCTGGGACTTGTTTATTGATCAGGGCTAGTTAGCAGATGTCTGGTAGGTGGGAGGTATCATAACGTTTATTCATGTTGTGGGAGTGTTTCTCTATTCCAATAGCTTCCATAATTATTCTCTTGCTGAAGTGTTCAGTTTTGGAAAATAATGTGGTTCCTTCAAAATCAATTTCATGTCCTGTTGCTTTAAGGTGCTGGAAAAGGGAGGAAGTTTTTTTCTTCTTTTCTGACTGCGTTCTTGTGTTCTGCGATGAATACATTTATTCTCCTATTAGTTTGTCCAATGTATGTGGCTGGCAGATTTTGCATGGTATTTCATAGACTCCTTGGTTTTCTAGCTGGATCTTGTCTTTGGGGTTTCTTAAAATGTTGGCTATTTTTTGGTCAGTGCCGAAGGCTCTCTTGATATTGTGTTTGTGAAGAATTTTGGTGATTTTATCTGTGGTACCTTTGATGTAAGGGAGGAGGGCGATGCCGTTGTCCTGTTCTGTGTCTTGGTTCTTGGGGGGTGTCTCTCTTTGGATTAGGTTGGTAATTGTGTTGTTGTTTTTTAATCCGTTGGAAATTAATATGTTTGTGAGGGTGTGTAATTCAGTTTTCAGGTGATCTTTGTCTGCTAGGTGTTTGGTTCTGGAGATGAGGGTCTTGGCTACAAAGTTGATCTGTGCAGGGTGATGATGGGATTATGCGTTTAAGTAACGGTTGGTGTGTGTATTTTTCTGGTAGATGGTGTGTCCTAGGGAGACATTGGTTTTTTTGTAGATTAGGACGTCCAGAAAGGGAAGTTAGTTGCTAGCTTCTATTTCCATAGTAAATTATATTTTGGGGTGTAGGCTGTTGAGATGTGTGAGGAAATTGTCCAGTTTTTTTCCCCCATGTGACCAAATTACGAAAGTGTCATCAACATATCTAAGCCAGAGTTTGGGTTTGTGTTCAGATTTATCTAAGGCGTTGGTTTCAAAGTGTTCCATGTATAGGTTTGTGATGACGGGTGAGATGGGTGATCCCATAGGTGCTCCTTCTATCTATTTGTATCTTTGTCCATTGTGGATGAAGTATGTGTTTGTTAGGCAGTGGTTGGTCAGATCTAGGATGTGCTTGGGGAGGGGAGTTGTATTTGTTTTGGATAGCTGTCAAGGCTTCTTTTATAGGCACTTGGGTGAAGAGGGATATGACATCAAAACTCACGAGTAGGTCGCTGGGTTGTAGGCTTTGTTTCTTTATAGTTTCTATGAAGTGGATTGAGTTTTGTATGTGTACGGTGATGGATTCTGTGTAGGGCTGAAGTTGTTTGGCAAGAAATTTGGCAAGATTCTGTAGAAGTAAGCCTATGGATCTGACTATGGGTCTGGGTGGTGTTCCTTCTTTGTATATCTTGGGGAGGCCATAGAGTTTGGGGCATCTGGATGATTTTTCTCTGGGGATGATTCTTTGCTGGATCTCTTCACTGATGGGAGAGGCTTTTATTTTGGATTTTGTGGTTTTTTTCAAGTTGGTGGTGGGGTCAGACAGCCCTTCGCCAGCGCTGTCCAAAGACGACTCCGTGGTCATATGGCCAGCAGGACTAAATCTTATAGGTGCATGGAACTCTGTTACCTTCCCACCAAAGGTGGTCTCTATTCTACTTGCATTTTTATGTGCTTTCAAACTCTAGGTTGATAGAAGCTGGCACAAGTAACTGGAGCTCACTCTGTTACGCAGCGCTAGGGATTTGAACCTTTATGATTGACAGCTGATTCTCAGCATCTTAGCCACTGAGCCACCATGTCATACACACATACACACAAATACACACACACACACACACATGAAGTCTCTCTGATCCCTTGATATTGAAGTAAAAGGAACAGCAGGATAGTCACTCACGCCCTCGTGACCTCAAGACTGGACTACTGTAATGCGCTTTACATGGGGCTGCCCTTGAAAAGTGTTCGAAGACTTCAGCTAGTCCAGAATGCAGGCGCGCGAGCAATTGTGGGTGCACCTAGGTACACCCACGTTACACCTATCCTCCGCGAGCTGCACTGGCTGCCCATTGGTCTCCGGACTCGCTTCAAGGTGCTAGTTGTTACTTATAAAGCCCTACATGGCATTGGACCTGGGTACCTGAGAGACTGCCTCCTGCCAATTACCTCCCAAAGACCAATTCGATCACACAGGCTTGGCCTTCTCCGGGTTCCATCTGCCAGCCCGGGGGAGAGTCTTCTCTGTTGTTGCTCCGGCCCTCTGGAACGAGCTCCCCGTGGAGATTCGGACCCTTACTACCCTCCCGGCCTTCCGTAAAGCTACTAAGTCCTGGCTGTTCCGGCAGGGTGGGGGCTGTTAAAGCACCCAGCCCTGTTTTAATTGTGACTGTTGTGGATTTTAAAATTGTTTGTATTGCCTTATTTATTCCTTCCCCTGTTTATTGTGAGCCTCCCGGAGTCCTTCAGGAGTGGGCGGCATACAAAACCGATAAACCTAACTTAACCTAACCTAACAAAGGAACGTAAGACAATGTGTTCCTTGAATTGGCAGTTTGAAATTTCATGAAAAATATATAGTTTTAATTTACTTTATGTCAATTGTTTTGTAAAAACAATTTTCCCAGGAAGAGGGAGATATAGAATTCTTTGTTTCAGATGTGAAAATAACTTTCATAGCCCTGTCCACCATGGCTGCTAGGCATCAAAATGACCTGATTTTGATATACTACATATAAAGCTATTACTGAATTTATCTATGTAAGCGTAAGACACAACATAGACTATTGGCTTTATTTATGGCTTAATGGGAAGGGCAACTTACTTAAAAAAATGATGTTTTTGTGCAATGAGTGAACCATCCATCCATTTCAAAATTCAAGATTAATATATGGTTTAACTTCATATTTTTTATGATATCTGTTGTCTGATCTAAAAGTTTACTAACAAGATTAATTTCATATTCTTCTTTGTAATAAAGGGAATTCTCTAATAAATATATGCTGACAAATTCAAAAATAGTCACTATAAAATACATTATTAATATCAAACCATTCAAACTTCTAACACCTGAGGATTAAATACCCCATATCAAATTTGTATGTGTATATATGTGTGTGTGTGTGTGTGTGTGTGTGTATATATATTTGTAATTTGCAGTGAGGCTTCAAAGATTGTCCTATTAGATTTTGTTCATCTAAAAGTTTATAAGCAACTTGGCTAAAAAAATCTTGGCATCATAATGACTTAGGTTTAGACTTAAATAATTTTACTGAGTGGTGTTCTAGAATCTGGGTACTTTTGCACATTAATTAATAAAACAAATGTATTTATTGTTACAAAATGTATATGGACACCCGGCTCAGACAAAGTGACTCCAGGCATCTTAGAGAAGAAAACACCCCAAATACAAAATCTAATTAACACCCTATGGAGATTCTGAGTAATCCAGGTCATAGTTGTTCCAAAGTTGCTTTTTTTCAAAGGGCAACTGGACTTCCTGGTTTTACTTTGAAGACATTTTGCTTCTCATCCAAGAAGGTCAGAGCTAAAGAAGTTTTTTGGATGAGAAGCAGAACTTTTTAAAAGAAAAACAAGGAAGTCCAATTGCATCTTGAAAAAAAACCTTTGTACCAATAAACATCCATTTATCTAGCAACAACAGTGAAACAAATCATTTGATGAATTTTGTATCACCCTGAGATCTCTTGGCCAACTGACAACACTTTGTCTTCAGGGTCTTTTGAAAGACCAATCTTATCTCTCATTACATTATTTCTATAGTTATGCCTTATTTCCTCTAAGTTATTCTTATTAATTTCATTAAATATAAAATTATATATTATTCAATGGAAGTTTACAACCAAGAGTTGTTGCAGGTCAGGGGGCACATTATGATGATGTGAATGAGGATAAGAATAATGAGGAAGATGGTTGGTCACGTCATCAGATGTTTAAACTGGATCTGGAATTTTTTGTCCCCCCATTATCCATCCCAGGGGCTGATAATGTTAATGGTATTGTCACAAAATAGATGGGAAAATGTACTATTTTCTAATGCACTCCAGGAAACAAAATATCCTGAACAAATAAGAAAAGAAATTATCTTAGAAAAACAGTTCTGATAGTGAGACAAAAAGAAAACATCCTTTTAAACTGTACAAGAACTCTGTGCTATTAACTTTAAGCATATAGAGTATGTGAATATATGATTAAAAATCTGCTATTTTTTAAAAGTCTGCTATGCTATATGTATATTTGGGAATAAGCTAATTGACTTTGCCAGAATTTTATTTAAGCATATACAGTATGCATTTGATAGCAGCATCATAAATGAAGGCCCTTATTTTAAGTGTCATTTATTCTTAATAACTGTGTGTATCTATTTAGTTAACTAATTAATCCAATAATTTCAATAAATTGAAAGAAATTATTTCAATAAACACCACACACTGAATATTTTATTTCAGGTCACTCTCATTTTTCTAAACAAAAGCTAGTTTTTTTGTTTCACAAAACTTATAACATTTATATATTTTTTGCATATCTTCTAGATTTTTTTTCAATCGCTTAATAAGGAGTTCAGTTAAACTTCTAGATTTTTTTTCAATCGCTTAATAAGGAGTTCAGTTAAACTCCTAAACTTTTGAATCAGTTCAAAAGTCTAAATAAAAATTAAGATATTTTTAATTTCAAATGAAGATTTACATTTGGCCATGACACAAATGAAGCTATTTGTATCACAAATCGTTTGGAAAGAATGAGTGACCCCATGAGAACCCAGGAGCTGCTCCATTGCCAAAATCTCATGACATCTTATACAAAAATTTGAAGACTAGTGGAGGTTTTTAAGCACTAGTCTGAAAAGTTCATATGTATTGATTTGTTTATTTTAAAAAGTATAGATTGACCCCGTGGCCATATTTGTAGATTCATAAAACCCTATTGCTTTTCAGACCAAAAGACTGAGGAAAAACATACTAAATTTTCAACTTTAGCTAATGAATATATTTATCTTCAGAGACTGCAAATAGTGTAACCTCAATATAAATAAAAACACAGTTTCCCATTGCATTCAGAAACTGCAGGTGGAATGAGAAGGAATGTTCTTACTGGTTTATCTGCATCCCTAAATTTCCATGCTATTTGCTGAATCAATTCCTTTTTGACATCATTGTATGAATTATTTCGGTGTTGAAGAGCAAGTTAGAAAGAATATCCTAGCTTGAATATTTGTCTTGACAGATTCTGATGCAGTATATGATTTATAAATGCAAAAATATCTTTCAAAGACATTACTTCTCTAATATACTCTACATGCTTGGCAAAAAATACATTAAAAAAGCTAAGCTAAGGGGAAAAAAGAAGTCCTTCTGATTTACAAACCACAAATATTGAGAAGGTAGATCTTACTAGACTTGCTAATTATAAGAGTGCAATAAAACTCTTAGTTTGAAATACCAAATAGGTTACAAGAATCTTAATGTAAGATTTATGCATGTAAGTGCCAATAGAATTACTTACTTCTAATTAGGCCTAAAGGATGAAGATAACAAGTAAAAAAGAAATTCTCTATAACAGCAATTACTTTATAAATATTTTCTGAAAAAGAAATAATGGATACCGCACATTTTCGGAATAAAATCCCACATTTTATTTCAATATCACAGAATAAATAAATTGAATTGGACATGATCATATTATAGTCTATTGAATAGGTATTATAAAAAACTTTTCTTTAATTAGAGTATTTTCTATTGAAAATAATATCACAACAATCGGCAATTAATGTTATCAAAGCAATTTGCTTTTTATTGCCTTTCGAAATTGCTTTTTTCTATCCTATAGAAATACTAGAATGATTTTCTCTTTCATTCAATCTTGGAGATGTCTGGAAAAGTCCTGCAATATTATTGGGAAGGTTTTTCAGAAATGATTTTCTATTGCCTCTTTACTAGGGCTAAAATAACGTGACTGGGTCATGGTCACCCAGCTGACTAGAATTCATGGTGCCCAGGTTTCTAGCCTGATGCCTTGACCACTACAGCAAACTTGCTCTCATACTAGAATCATAAAGGTAAAGTTTCCCTCGCACATATGTGCTAGTCATTCCCAACTCTAGGGAAGGAGCCAAAAAGCCAGTGCTGTCCAAAAACATTTCTATGGTCATGTGGCTGGCATGACTAAATGCCAAAGGAGCATGGAATGCTGTTACCTTCCCATCAGGTGGTTCCTATTTTTCTATTTGCATTTTTACATGCTTTTGAACTGCAAGGTTGGCAGAAGCTGGGACAAGTAACGGAAGCTCACTCTGTTATGCAGCTCTAGGGATTCGAACTGCCAAACTGCTGACCTTTCTGATCAATAAGCTCAGCCTCTTAGCCACTGAGCCACTGCGTCCCTCATTAGCCTTAGAATGCAGTGTAAATAACAAGATAACCGCATACAACTTCTAGTAAAGTCTAGTGTTTTAATGGTCTTGGTCACATAGTTTCCTATCTAAGAAGATGGTGTGATTTGAGAAGTTTTTTCAATTACCCAATTTAGTTATTCACCGGTTCTTATGGTGGTCTCTCAACCAAGTTCTAATGAGAGCCAATCTTATATAGCAGGTGTTCCTAAATGTTTTGCCACAATGTCTCCTGTTAGTGTAATTTTAACTAATATACTTTCCTAAAATTCTAAACATCAAATCAGCAGAAATGAACAATGAAAACAATACAATGGAACTTTTGGGAAGATGGATTAACTGTAGCAATATAAATAAAAGGTTCTTCAGATTTCCCCTGAACTCTGTCAGCACCTCCCTAAGGGAGGTACGCCTCACAGTTTGAGAAACTCTGCAGTGTACCTTTTTCATGTTCAAATGCATTCTGCTCTAGCATAATTAACAGTGTTTTATATAAAACTGTACAAAATAATGAAAACAGGGGAAAAACATGAAACAAGGAAATAACCATTGAGAGAATACAAAATTAAAATTATTAGAAGTTTTTAATTAAGCATAATTAGATGGTATATGTAGTAACTTCAGTGGCTAGTTAATTGCTATCCGGGTAAAGAAAGATTTCACAAATATTAATAGGATTTGCTAGGATTTGCTAAGTATTTCTAGAAAAATACTTTATTAAGTTCATATAGAAGGAAATATAGTTGCAGAGAAAGCAATCAAAGACAAAAGAAAGATTAAATTAAAAGAGGTAGAAGAATGCAGGGGAGTTTTCATGGAAATAAACAATAGTCAAACTGAAATAAGGGAATGTTCAAAAAATGCTTCAGAAATTAGTGTGAAAATGTTTGCAACACTCAAAGAACAATAAGGTCAGAAGTCTGAAAAAAAAGATGAAAAGGAAGTCAATGTGAAAATGTTGAAAAAAAGGTTGAAAATATTGATGATATACTGTAAGTTTATAAATTCATAATCTATATGTGTGATTTTTTTTTATGGAATGGCTGTTCATTGCTCCCACAAGGCACCACAAATAGAAGGTCACATCATCACTCAACTTGCCATAAACTGAGACCCCAATTAGCTGTCATCAGTTTATTGATGAAATCTCAGCCTGTGATGGGAAATGATCTCAATCAGAAGCTTCATATTGATGTTAAACAGAAGCGAAGAAAGCTGAGGTTTGTAAGACCTGCAAAGCAGGGGATGAAGGCCATATCTTTTGTTTCCTACCAACAGGAGAAGGTACAGAAGAAGATGAGAACCAGGGTTAGGGTTAATGTTAGGAGGAGACAACACAGGAGAAAGTAGTGAACCAGGACAATGCAGTGCCTTCCCAACTCCAACCCCTGAAGCAGAGCTGGGTTGCTCCCGGTTCAGACCATTTTGGGCAAACTGGTAGTGGAAATGGGGCCTGGGTCCACAAACCGGTAGTCAGTGAATTCCAATTGTTATTGGATAGCAATGAGATATAGTTGTACCATAGTTCCATAGAAATGGATGGCAATATGCTCCCATCTGAGGCAGTTGAAAACTTTATATGGCAAGAATTAACATATATTTATTTATATAGTTAACATTGCTATTTACTCATTTTCCATACATAATGGGCTACAATGCACATAGCTTTGCCATCTTTCCTGGCCTTGAAGGGTTCAAGGATTCAATCAGCTGTGTGAAAATATGTGCATTCTTTGTTCCATGTCATACTACTTATATATTTATTCATTCACAAAAAGTTTTTTAACCCATTTACAATTTTACATCCTAAATATACCAAATGTAACATATACAATATATTTGTCCTAATTAAATCTAAGCTTTTAAAACAGCTGTATTCAAGAACCACCAAATGATAAGTCAGCTCTACAAGTCATTGCTCACAATATAATGAGCTGGACAAAGGAGCATATGGAAACTGCCAATGGAGGCTGGAAGCTCCTCACAAACTAGGGAAGTTTCCACTTCAAGTCAACAGTCAGAGACTGTACAGGAGTTGGAAAGGTCAGGGAGAAAAAGAGGACTAAGTTCTGCATTACTTCCAGACCCAAACAGACAGATAGGTAATGGCCAATTACCAGACACTGTAGAAATAGACAAGAAGCAGAAGATAGCAATGGTGACAAAGGTAGCAATGACAAGTGACAGCAATATCTGGAAGAAAGAATATAAGAAGCTAGAGAAGTACAAGGGCCTGAAAGAAGAACTAGAATAAGAGAGGATTTGGAAAGTAAAGGCCAAAGTAGACCAGTTGTGGTAGGAACACTTGACACTGTGACTCTAAGCTGGAAAATGGTTCCAACTAACAGATCCGAGAATTAATGTTCAGATCTCTTTGTCCGAAAGTCCCAGGCCTCTGATAGAGCACCAAGATTAGAATAGAATAACAGAGTTGGCAGGGACCTTGGAGGTCTTCTAGTCCAACCCCCTGCCAAGACAGGAAACCCAGTAGCATTTCAGACAAATGGTTATCCAACATATTCTTAAAAACTTCCAATGTTGGAACATTCACAACTTCTGGAGGCAAGCTGTTCCATTGATTAATTGTTCTAACTGTCAGGAAATTTCTCCTCAGTTCTAAGTTGCATCTCTCCTTGATTAGTTTCCACCCATTGCTTCTTGTTCTACCCTCAGGTACTTTGGAGAATAGTTTGATTCTCTCTTCTTCAGGGCAAGTCCTGAGATATTGGAACACTGCTATCATGTCTCCCTTAGTCCTTCTTTTCATTAAACTAGACATACCCAGTTCCTGCAACCGTTCTTCGTATGTTTTAGCCTCCAGTCCTCTAATCATCTTTGTTGCTCTTCTCTGCACTCTTTCTAGAGTCTCCACATCTTTTCTACATCGTGGCGACCAAAACTGAGTGCAGTATTCCAAGTGTAGCCATACCAAGGCATTATAAAGTGGTATTAACACTTCACGTGATCTTGATTCTATCCCTCTGTTTATGCAGCCTAGAACTGTGTTGACCTTTTGGGCAGCTGCTGCACATTGTTGGCTCATATTTGAATGGTTGTCCACTAGGATTCCAAGATCCCTCTCAAAGTTACTCCTATTGAGCAAGGAAATGTATATGAATGTGTATGTAATCTGTATCTATCTGTGTACATGTGGTTCCTTTATATACACTATATGCAGTGTGGTAGTCTAGTGATGAAGACACTCACCTAACATTTGGAAGGTTGAGATTTCAACCCTAGGCAGTGATAGATGTTTTTCTCTCAGGGTATAAAGAGAAAATATCTGCTGCGAACTCAATCAGAAAGAACAGTAAATGATCCGCTCCATTCAAGCGGCCCAACTCTATCCAAATAAATGACTACAGGATCATAAAAATAAAATAAAGCATACACACACATGCACACATACATGGACATTGTATATCCACATATGCATACAGAACAAAGATGTGTACATATGTGTGTATTATACTGACATTATAAAATATTAGCATATCTCCTGAAGGATATTCAGTATGGTTAAACTGCTATTTTCCTTAACATAGATAAAGTAGCTTCTGTGATTGGGTGCCAGCATTCAAATATGATGAAGCCAATGGAGTGCTTTTCAGGAACTGTTGGCAGTGGAAATGAAAGACTGACACTGAGAAAATTGTATCTTCAGTTTGTTCAGCTCTAATGCAGTCACAGAAAACAGCAACATTCACAAATAAACAAAACAGCAAATGTTTCAAACTGACAGCACATAATTGAACATATGAACAACAGATTTGGAATTTCAAGTACTCTAGACATCTGTGATACTACTCCATCTGTCATATATGGTGGTTTTGGGGAGGTGATCCACTACAGTGGTTTTAAAACCAGTCAAAAAATCTGGATTACCACCTTTTTCCACTACAGTGGAAAAATAAAGTCCACTAGTAGAAGCATTTATATTATGCATATACTAGACACTGTTGAACAAAATATGCACATTAGTTATATGTCATGCCAGTCATGAAAACAAAGGTTGTATACCTGGCTGCACATTGTTTTTTGGTTTTATTCATTTTTTTCAGATCACAACTGACATATCTCCAAGTGTAGATTACATAATGTATTGTGTCAAGAAAATGGCTTTTCTTGATACCATTAATCAAGACAATATTATGACCTCGTCAACACTCCCTTTCTTCAGTTTTCTACAACTTTAACTTTAAAATACCTTTCATTATTAAATGCTGCTATAAATTATGGAGGTGATATAAAAAAAAATCTCAAAAGTGAAGGAATGCCTTGCTGTCTTGTTTGACTATTTACCGTATTTATCGGCGTATAACACGCACCGGCGTATAACACGCACCCCCCATTTTAACACAAAAATTTGAGTAAAAATTTTTTTCATTAAAAATAAATGACTTGGAAGCTCGGAACTTAATGTTGGATTAAAATTTATAACATTAGAACATGAATTATAACATTAACTCCTCTTAAAAGGCAAATATGAAATGAAAAAACACCTCTTTGAGCAAAAAAACTTAATCAGAATCACTGCTTTTTGGAAAACCAAAAACCTCTTCCTCATCTTCACTCTCTCCCTCTTTTTTCCCTTCCTTCCCCCTTCCTCTTGCCTATCAACTTCATCCTCTTTGTCTTTCTGCTCTTTCCCTCTCTTCCCCTTTTCTTCCTACCTCCTTCCTTCTCCCTCCCTTCTTCTTTTTCTTCCTTTCTTCTTCCATCTTCCTCCTTCTCCTTCCATTCTTTCTCCTTCCATCCATCTTTTCTCCTTCCATCTTCTCCCCCCCTCCCTTCTTCTTTTCCTCCCCCCTCCCTCCTTCCTTCCTCTCCTTCCCTTTCTCACACACAGGAAGGGGAGGGGGGCTATCTAGTCGCTTTCACAGCATAATTTCTTTATCTAACTTTTAAAAAACAGTGTGCAAATCAAACGAGATTTTCGTAACCTGCGAAGCACCAAGTTATATTATGTTGTTACAAATTCGCAGCTACTCCATTCTTTCTGATAGGGAACTACATTTCCCAAGATGCCTCAGGTCCTCAAAGCGCTGAACGCAGCTTTGCAATTGACTCCAGCGAGGCCTGGCAGCCGCCGGCTGGGGTGGTTGTCAGGGCGATGCGGAGCGGACGCGCCGTTTGTTACTGCTTCCAGCAATCAAGACGGAGAAGGGAAGCGACTGAAACGGACGCTGGCCTCGCTCTCCTGCTGCGGCTTCTGTTTCAGTAGGGAAGAAAACTTCCTTTCGCTTCCCGAATTTGACTGGGTCCCGGGGCTTCTGCCGGGCGGCAGAAGCCCGGGAAGCGAAAGGAAGTTTTCTTCCCTATTGAAACAGAAGCCGCAGCAGGAGAGCAGGGCTGCTGCCGGCCGTTTCACCTTGCGCAGCGAATTTGACTGGGTCCCGGGCTTCTGCCACCCGGAGTATCGGCGTATAACACGCAGGCAGGGTTTAAGCGTGCAATTTTAGTTTTAAAACTGCGTGTTATACGCCGATAAATACGGTAATCCAATATTTAATTAGAGCATATGTGTATGTATTAATATATTTATATGTTTTTCTTTTCTTTTATCTTTATAAAACAGTTGAAATGAAAATAAACCTATAGGCTTCATAAAACAAGAACAAAAGTAGCAGAAGTTGAATGAACAATGCCATCCACAAATGGAAGGGGGTGGGAATCAAAGACTTCTTTCCTGCTGCTAATTTTGTTAGTGACTAAATTAGTACGACACTGCTGGGAGCAGCGGGAGATTTTTATGATACATTAGTGAAAAGGAACAAATATGATGAATTGTATTAATCATTAAAAAGACCAGCTATTATAGATTTTTTTAAAGAAAGTAAAATACTATTCTTGTTCACTAATCTTCTTTAACTTTTCTTGAAGTGGGCTTTAAAAATATAAATGAAAGGACAAAGTTAATTTGTCCTTTCTCAACAATTAGTTATACACAGAATGTGGACTTACTTCTCAACATAGAATATGTATAAGAAACAACTTTTTACATACTTTTTCAGTGACCAATAGATCAATTGTAGGATGTTAGACATAGTACTATATTTCACCAAATATTTATAGTACATGCTATATATGTATAATATGCATTCCCTTTGATAACTCTATGCCATCAATTTTCCATATGTATGATCATTATTCTATTTTGAATATATTAACACCTTGAAACTGCTAAACTATATAGACAAGTAAAAATATAAAATTCATTATCAAAGATGGCTAGCATTGACCAAAACTGAAACATTATTTAAAATGTAAGTGAAGTATAAATACTGCTACCTAACAAAATTTCAGTAAAAACACAAATGTAACATACATATACAGCATGTATTGTCAGACAGAAGATATTGGAGCCACTCAGCAACTTTGTTGACTTCTACCTATATTGCAAGAATCTCCCCAGATGGCTTATTTTCCCCAGGGAACAAGCAGATAAAGTTTTCATGGGTCTCTCTCTCTCTCTCTCTCTCTCTCTCTCTCTCTCTCTCTCTCTCTCTCTCTCCCTCTCCCTCTCCCTCTCCCTCTCCCTCTCCCTCTCCCTCTCCCTCCCTCCCTCCCTCCCTCCTCCTCCCTCTCCCTCCCTGCCTCCCTCCCTCTCTTGCTGTGTCTGTGTCTGTGCCTGTGCCTGTGTGTGTATTAGGCTTATACCTCTTATGGCTTTCCAAGTACTCAAAGCCGTTTCCCTGTTTGATATCTCATTCCAGCCTTCTGAAGTTTCCCAGCATATCTTTCTGGGATTTTTATTTTAGTATCTATACTATACAGTATAGGAGTACATTATTTCACTGTGTATATAATTTATATATAAATAGAAGGTTAAATAGTTAAATATAGTTAAAGCAAAGTATTTGATACATGGTAAAAATGGAACTTGCTATAGTTTCATTGAGACTTATGAATACCACATATTTATTAGGTTGTACCTACAATTTTTATTTTTCTGTCTCCCGCTTATTCATTCATATCCATTTGTTAAACCATATATGTTTGGTTCTTTAATCAGTCTGATTATAAAAAACATAATAAGTAAGACTTCAGATTTCTGCTACACTGGAGAAATGTTAATTTAGGAACAATTAGAGCATGCTGTCATCTAGGAACTTTTAAAAAGCTTATCTTAAAACTGCATTTTGTGTGCCCATTAAAGAAAAATCTTTCTTTAAAAATGTTTACATTAGTTCTCACTTGACAGGACCTCTATTGTTCTGATTCAGAACAATCATAAAACATTAATAATGATAATAAAAAACTCTTCAGTTTAAGATGAGTCTAAAATATTCCAATTTTCATTAATTGTTCAAAAACCCAAAAATTAGAATATAGGATTCTGCTGAGTACTAACTATTCTGCTTCACAAAAACTGATATTTAATGCACTTTTTTCTGTCTTTCATTCAAAAAAGTTTAAGTGCTTTCCCTGAAGGTGGAAGTACAAGGGCAATACTGTAGAATAGAATTTGAACAAGGGATTTAGAAGGAAAGAAGTAAGTGTAGAGAGTACTGTCATGAACCCTGAGATTCCCCTAACCCCAAAAGGAAAAGACTAATAGAAGCACTGGCAGATAAAGAAGATTAAAAAGGAAGAGACAACAGAAGAGTAGCAGTAGGGAAAAAACCTACAACAAAAGACATATCAGCAGATTCCAAGCAGAAAGGAGAGTAACACTTCACAGTGTAAAATGGATATGGAGAGATGTCAGTTAAAGCTGCAAGACGATAAATAATAAGGAAAAATTGAAGTAGTGGGATAGAAATTATTAAAGCCGTTGATGTGGGAAATTATAGAGGTGATGAGGGAAATTCTAGTTTTAGAAGCAAATAAAAAATGGAAACAAACAGCATGGACAAAGAAACTAGACCAAACAATGATCACATTTCAAAATGTAATTATGATTTGGCTTTAGCTGAAGGGGCACAATGCATGGCCATCAGTGGTGGGTTCTGGATCCTGTTGCAACCGGTATGGTGCAATGGGGCCGGGCGCCCACCACATGCATGCGTGCAGCATGCGCATGCATACCAATAATCTGTGATGCTTCAGCTGCTCAGTGGAGCATCACGCAGGCGTCATATGTTCCATGCATGTGCGCAAATGTCCTGATCAGCTCAAATAGCAGTAAGGAGAATGGGTGGGCAGGTGGGCCCTCCGGAGCACTGTACCGGAATGGTACCTGGTGCTCCCAGCAGGCACCAGTACACCTGTACTGGGGCGTACCATTTGTATCCCACCACTGATAGCCATTCTTAAGAAAAAAGAAAAAATCAGAAAAGTAGTGTCTAATTATTGTTTAGATGAGAATACCTAGGAAATCCTAGGGCTATATGCTTTTATGGGAAAAAGCATCCCAGAAGGAAAAAAAGCTTCCATATTGTTGCCTATAAAATTGTTTGGTTGGGTCCTTGTATTCAAAGAGGTAATAAGTTTGGATAAAGGAAGACTTCACTTGTTTAGCTGAAGAGGAAAACAGATTTTATCCCCCCCCCAAAAAAAATCTTCCCATTTCCTCATTATAAATACAACTTTTTGTTCATTTCTCAGTAGACTATGCATACTCTAGGTGTTTTACATTTGTAAGGCAAATTCTTATTCAAATTAAGCTTGATTGCTTTTGATTTCCTGAACATATCCATGCAGTTTTCCTGGCAACAGAACAAATATAGTTAGCCATTCATTCTTCCAATATGTCTTTCTTTTTCCAACTTCCAATCTACTGCTCTTCCATTCTCCAATTATCCCAATCCAGATACTAACCAGATGAAGGATTTCTTTTAATTTTTAATGTTTGTATAAACTATGAAACTGAGCAATTGTTATCTCTCCTGGGACAAGAAAATATTGAGACTGGGACTTGTCTTCAAGTTTTAATGTGCAATATTTTTGCCAGATGTGACTTTTCACAGTGAAGATGCTGTGTGGCTGATACTGTGCAGTTTCCTGTGCTCATCTTTCAGTTTTGGTAGTAGCAAATGAACTCTCTATCCCTTAGGCTATTTTCAAATGATTGGGGACCAACAAGCAAACTTGACTGCAGAACTATCTCAATATTCTTCTAATTACTTCTGACAAAAAAATCATGTTGCCATCATACCTTCATGTAGCTAACTTTTCCCAAAGTCTGCTATGTCTATCTATAACTAACTGCTGGTATGTTCAGTTGGCAGCAATGTTTCATGATAGGAATCCTGAAATAACTTTTTTAAAAGAATCCAATCATATTTTTATTCTTGTTGTTTCTGTTTTAATGGCACTGTGCAAATTCATGTGCAAAAAATGCATTCATTTGGCAAAGGAACCGTGATAGTTGACTGAGATCTGAGAAAGAGAATCTTTCATAACTGTCACCACTACCACTAGAGTATGAAAAGTTATTGCTATAACTGATAGCCCATTATTACATTAATGAATTTGTTTGTTTCCCTTAGTAGCAGCAGTGGGAAATTGGGCCCTGAAACATTCTTTTATTTTCTACAATTATTTCCACGTAGTCCTCCTACTTTTGAATAGGGATGTTTCTAGGCTTTTTTCACATGACTCCAATGGGGTTGTCAAAATGTCTGATATAGTACCAGTCAGATAACAATGAGACATGAGGAGAAATTAAAATTAAAATGTCTACACTAATAACTCTATTAGCTACTCTGTTACCAGTAATCCCAACTGGGGATGTTTGTTGTAGAATGTTTTTTTAAAAAAAATATTAGTCCTTTTTAATTTTTAGTTTTTATATTGTGGTTTTATTTTACACCATCCAGAGTCACATTTTATGAGGTGGGCAGCTAACTAAATAAATGTATTCAATGAAAGCATTTTATCTGCACAAACCAAATGAAAAGGGTGGGCGTTGGGATTCAAAACAGTCATCAGTCAAATCAGCACAACAGAAATGTTGAGACCAAGGAAGTCAAGGACATTCCTATCCCAGACTCACCAGGCCAATTCCCTTTAGAATTTTCACTGCAATCTATGCCCTCATGCACTACAATTAACTAAGTAAAAGGCCTCCTTCCATTTTCTCTGAAAAAGCATTATTTTCATGCTGAAATATCTTGGATCATTGCCTGCCAGTGAGAAAGAATTCTATTACAGAAATAGGTATCATTTGCTGTTGCTGTTGCCTACTGAATATTTTTCCCCATTTCTGGAAAAAAAGATTTCCTGAGTTTCCTGAAGATTTTACATCAGCCAATATAATTTTTTCTCCCAAGTTCAGCCAAGTTGAATTAGGTGCTTTCTCATGTACATTAAATTTCAAATTTTAAAATCTTGCTACTTATGTTTCACATTAAGAATGTTTGGTTGTTTCTGGTAATGACATGGAAAAGAAATGCTTTTTAAAAATCTTTTTCCAGTGTTTTAGTTCAAATACTCATGTTAAACAAAAGAAACATCCTATTGTGACAGGAGGAATATATCCATTGAAAAGTTGCAGGTAATAGGCCTAGGAATTAGCTTGCAGGCCTCACTGAACCAAAGTTTTAAACTAACATAATTGCAAAATGTACCAGACTTATTTCCAATGTGCTGACTTGTGTGCTGCATTTTCTGCAAAGTATGTACTTATAGCAGGAAGCATGGACCTGCTA
Source organism: Thamnophis elegans (assembly GCF_009769535.1). Classification (NCBI taxonomy): domain Eukaryota; kingdom Metazoa; phylum Chordata; class Lepidosauria; order Squamata; family Natricidae; genus Thamnophis; species Thamnophis elegans. The sequence goes on along the minus strand of NC_045549.1, from coordinate 34,098,441 downwards.
TGAGTCATTGGACACCATTGCAATGGTTTAATTTTGTAAGTTTTGTTATGCATTGCTATGTTGGCTATTCATGTTCCAAATTGCTCATGAAATAAACCTCTGATCTTAAAGTAAGATTTATTGTTTGTCGTTTGTCTGTGTTCCTCTTTATTGCATATTTTAATGACAATATGTATTTATTCAAACATGCCATAGGAAAAACTCTAACATGTTCAGCAAGGACTGTGTTGGGCAACCTAACTTTATATAAATAAATTATGGAATATGGGTATTATAATCAAAAGTAAAAGCCAAATTGGCAGAGAAAAGACAAATAAAAGGACTCAGCAGTCATGGATCTGAAAATTGGTTGTACAATCTCAGTTCATAAAATGCTAACTTTAGAGAACAGTACAAAAAACTAGCTTTTAACTTGGACTGCCACCTCTTTTCCAGGATAGATTTAAAAATCATCCAATTGTACTATAATAAATAAAAATATTTATTTATTTTATTGCTTTCCCCAAGCTTCACAAAATATAGTGTAAATTGGCCTGTCATCATTATCTACTGAACAAATGCCTGAAGGTATGCATTTAGTATATATGTGATTTCTGAAAGAAAGGAAACAACTCAAGGGCTACAAGTTTTTTCATTAGTTCTTCACAGAAAAGAAAATACAGAAGCTAGAGATAATCTTGCTTTAGGCTGTAACCACTAGTACATTCTTCATGAGCAATTTGAAATCACAAAACAAAACATGAAATTTATATTTTATTCAGTATTTAAAAATTGATATTCCATGTTCATTATCTCTTTTGCATACTGAAAACAATATATATTTTTCTTCCAATATTATCCATCACATCTGTCAAATTTCAATGCATATTATTATTATTATTATTATTATTATTGCCTATCAACAATTACATCACAAAACATTCAGCAGGAAAATATATAATTTAGTTAAGAGTTGCAGTCTTTACTTGATTGATTCTCTTATTATTGTAAGGTTACATTTTCAGAGCAGCAAATAGATATGAAGTAATCCAAGCTAATATAAATATACAGGGGATGTTTAGGAAAGCTTTAAAACATTGTTTTCAAACATAAGTTATTTATTTCTCTATTTTATAAAACCATCCACCTCACAAACAAGTGACTTTCAATAGTGTACAAAACTAAAGCAATAAATATCTAAATCAATCTCATTAATATTAAAAAAATTTAAAATGTATAAAAGCAGTTCAACAGAAATAATAGATGGAGTTAATAGTAACTGAGCTACCTATCTAATTCAGCCATTACTTGGCATCCCCAGGCCTGCTATCACAACCATATCTTAAGGGATGAGATGATGAGATCATCCTCACCTCAGAAAGGGAAGGATTCCACAGCATGGGGACCACAGCACAAAAAGGTCCACTTCCCAGGACCTGCTTAATGTAGCTCCCTAGACAATGGAATCTGTAGTGGGACAACACCCTTTCTATAAGATCTGGTGAGACAAGTAGATGAAATCAGGGAAAGGCCATTCCTCAAATAACCAGTCCCATGTCATGTCAAACTGTAAAGGTGAATACCAGTACCTTGAATTAGACTTGGAAACAAACTGATAACCAGCTTGCACAGTAGAGGTGTAGTGTGTATTCTACCAGATATATAGATACATAATTCATGGCAGTGCATTTCACACCAGTTGAAATTTCTAGATACCCTACAAAGCAAGACCCATCTAGAGAAATTGAAAATAATAATGCATATTATATGTGGCATGATGGGAGGCATATCATATGGGTCTCCATGCTATGTACTTTTGTGATAAGATATGTGAGGTGTGTGTGTGTGTGCTTGTGTGTGTGTGTGTAAAGAGACAGAGAGAGAAAGAGAGTGAGAGGGGGAAGGGAAAGGGAGAGAAATAGCAATAGCAGTTAGACTTATATACTGCTTCATAGGGCTTTCAGCCATCTCTAAGCAGTTTACAGAGTCAGCATATCGCCCCTACAGTCTGGGTCCTCGTTTCACCCACCTCGGAAGGATGGAAGGCTGAGTCAACCTTGAGCCGGTGAGATTAGAACCGCAGAACTGCAGATAACAGTCAGCTGAAGTAGCCTGCAGTACTGCACCCTAACCACTGCGCCACCTCTTAGAGAAACTAAGTTAATCTTTATCCAAATTCAGTAGAAAGTTTTATTTATATTCAAGAGCAAGATTTGGGGTCACACACTGAAACACCAATAGAAACATAGAGACAGTGAGAGGGGGGAAGGAGGGAGGGAAGGAGAAAGGCCAATTTAGAGTTTTAATAGGTTACTGTCATTCTCATATTCAATTGATCAGAAATAATATTCAACAACAAATAATTTTTATTATATTAACTCTAAATTATAAGGAAAAAAGATAGTAATTACATGGTATTAAGTGATGTAATGATGAAACATATTGATGTGACATACTTTCATACTTCCTTGTACAAATTCTTTCATTAATATGAATTTAGATTTATGTTAGTTACATAATAATATACAGTATACATTCTAGTCAGACTTTCAGCCCATATGTAGGTTAGAACCACAAGGGTTAAGCTTTAAATTCCATTTTCTGCATCCAATGAAAATGATCTTCGCACCATAGTAGTTTATTCATCTGAAACAAAAATTATTCAACTCAAAACCTTGGTAAACAACATGAAGAAGATGTGGCACATGTCTTGAAAGTAAACAAAGATCTGCCAGCCTGTCTAGTATTTATCACAAAAAGTAATTTACATTTTCTTTATATCATTGAGCAGATCAGCCTACAGCAACTTTCCTAGAAATAAATTATACATTAAGATTTTATCACTAAAGCTAGAATATAAGATTGAAATTGAAGCCTCTTATCATGTAGCTTCAATTTCATTTTCATTCAGCTAAAAATTTAATCTCATTGTTATAAAATATCTATAATCCACACAATAATTTGCATCTTTCATTGAATGTTGGAAATCTTAAATGAAAAGATGAAATTATCTTTTGCAAAAATTATCTTTTGTATAATACACATAGAGTACATCTTCAGTGTACAAAGTATTCAGAAAAATTCATCTGGCAGCTAAACAAAAACAAGTCAGATTGATTTCATTTATTTCCTCCCCTCCCCCACCTCTCTTGCAGAAATTGTTGTTTAACATGAATAACTATTTGGAAAACAATTATGATCCAGCTGCTGATAAAAAAAGTTTATTTTGGTCCTGATTTATAGATTACTTCCAATTAATGAGATTTATAGATTTACTTATATATGTAGTTATACTAACAACTTTCAGCTGTGAGCCAATTAATAAAATAGTAAATGTTTTTGTCTTAATGAGAAAGACATATTCCAGATTTTAACCAAATGACAACTACAATATAGTGTCAGATTTATGATTGGCCTATTGCATATTTTGACTTCAATATAAGCAAAACATCTGCTCTTTTAAAAAAGACATCAAAGAATTAACTTCTCAATAGTAGCGCCTGTCTCATAGAATCAGGTCCATCCAGGCCAAGGGAAAGTGAGACTTCTTGCTTCACTGCATAAGGTCTGTCCTTCTTGCCATCTTTTATCTTTTATGACTTTTATTACTTTTACTGGTTTTATTGCTATGTTTTTGTTTTGGTTGTTCTGGATCACGCAGAGACATTAGAAGTCAAGTTCCAAACAAGTATAATAAATTATTATGATTGGTCGCATAGACAGTCATAGTTAGTTTTAATTGGATTTGGCATTTTTATACACCTATGGAGTGTTGCTTGATGGTGTTAAAGTATCATTGCCGTCTATACCATATTTTTTGGAGTATAAGATGCACCGAAGTATAAGACACACCAAGATTTTGAAGAAGTAAATTTTTAAAAAAGGTTTTGCACTCTGCAGACCTCCCAAACCCTCTGCACGCCTCATTTTTGTGCCCAAAAAAGGACATGCATAGCCTTTAGGAGGCTTGTAGAATGCTCCTGGAGGCTTGGCGGGCAAAAATGGCCTATTTTTTTCATTTTTGCCCTCCCCAACCCCCAAGAGCACTTTGCTGGCCTCCCAAACCCTCTGCACAACCATTTATCTATTCTTTTTTCTGCTAAAGCCTTTTGCAATTGACTGATGGAAATTTTGTCAATGTCAATTATGTTCAAGTGATTCTCCAGATGTTTGGGATTTCACTCAAGGTGCCTATCACCATTGATAGTAGCTTTGCTTTCTTTGGTTTCAGTCATTATTAAAGTTACAAATTTATCTCTCCCCCTGTTGGATATAGGTGAGAATGTGAGTATGTGAAGTGCATGTGTATACATCTTTGTGAAAGATTGTCTGAAAACATTACCAACTGCTTCTCAAACACCCCTAAACATTGCAAAAAATATTTTCAACTACAGTTTCTTAACTGCAAGTTCATTATGTAAAGGAAACTAAATCTTGCTTTATTTGTTTTCAGTCTAATAATACCCTTTTATTGAATTACTTGTGATTTATTATTGTGACTTTGACCACTTTCTGATTTATCACCGGGATATTGTATATGTAGTAGTGAAGATATAAGACAAGACATATACTCTTCATGTCTTCACAAAGTTTATAAACATAGATATTAACCTTAGGCTTATAATCTAGATGTAGATGTAGTAACTGTTAAAATATAGAAGTTTTTGCCAATACGGCTCCTGAGTGGTAAGGATACTTTTCTTTTGTGCTGACAAGAGAATGGAACCACTTAAGAATGACCAAAGACAGCTTTTGGATGGCCATGGATCTGGGAAGGTGAGTCTTGAAGATTCTGGTCAGAAAGCCCTGAGCAAACATCTTCCTCTTGGCAATTCATTTTCTTAAGAATATTGGGTTTTAACTTCACTTTTAATATCCTCTGTTTTATTTCACTTTTCATCTTTAAAAGTTGGTTGCAGATTGGCAATCAAAATTTACTATTATTACACAGAAGATTTTTAATTTTACTTCTAGCCATCCAGGTACAGAAATCTACCAATTAATATAAACAAAGCATTGTTCATTAACCATGGATACATTATTGGACAATCTGAAGAGCAAGCTGGAAACACATTTACTTGGATAAATTTTATCTGTATGATTGCCAACAGTATACACTGATTTAATAGCATAAATCATTAATTAAGGCTCCTATGCAAAAACAAATGTACAAGAATTTTAGCATTTTGGCTTTTGATTTATATGGACTAAAATGGATAATGTTAATTTTAGAATGTTAAACATTTCCATTATAAAGATTCTGAGCAGCTACCAAATTAAAATAAACAAAAGGTAGAATATAATTTAAAAGTGAAGAATAAGATATACATGCTGGCTCAGTTCTAGGAATCTCATAAAGGGTTGAAAAAATAATCCTAAATTAACAATACTGAGTTAAATAAAACACTGATTTGGTTCAGTGCAATGCAGCTTTCTATTTTTCTAAATAGATGATTAAAATGTAACTAATAACATACTAACTGATTAAATATGACATTTTAATATTATAACAAGAACAGTGCTACCAAACTACAATAGAAGAAATACTTTGATTATTCACTAGAGATGTTAGCTATTATTAGTGAAAGTTATCCTAGACTCAAACAAAGTGTCTGGTTTGACTTCCATGACTAACCAACTGAAGGAACTATCTGCTCCCATTCAGTTTTCCCAGTTGTGATTTTATTACTCAGTTTAATACATTTTCAGATGGTGCTAATTATCTTTTGCTTGAGTGACTGACATCCCAAGAGCTGTCTTGCTTACAAACACTTTCTATGAGGTTAACTATAGCATTCACTTTGATGTATGATGTTCACTCTATATCTATAGAGTGACTATAAGAAATTGTCTGCCATCAGACAATAAAAACAAAATGTCATTTCAGTCCATCTTTAAAATATTCATTCTTTCTTCTATTATATTATTGGGTTGTTTCCACTATGTGCCCAATTCTATTCACTGAGTTTAATGTAAGCAGCCCAAAGATCAATAACCCCCAGATGTATTCACAAAATAAAATGATATTGAATTCTTAAGTAAAAGAAATCTAACACTGTACATTCAATAACAAAATGTTCAATTGTCAGAATATCAAGAACCATACAGCTAGAATCATCATCATGAGAAAGGCAGGGCTAGATGTATCAAAAGTTGGAATTGCCCGGAGAAATATTAACAACCTCAGATATGCAGATGATACCACTCTAATGGTGGAAAGTGAAGAGGAACTAAAGAGACTCTTGATGTAGTGAAGAAGGAGAGTGCAAAACCTGGCTTGAAACTCAACATTAAGAAATCTAAGATCATGGCAATAAATCAATTCCTGGCAAATGGGTGGGGAAGAAATGGAGGTAGTGACATATTTTATTTTCCTGGGCTCCAAGATCACCGCAAATGGGGACTGCAGACAAAAATTAAAATACATTTGCTCCTGGAGTGGAAAGCTGTGGCTAATATAGACAGCATACTAAAAGCAGAGACATCACCCTGCCAACAAAAGTGCATATAGTCAAGGCTATGGTTTTTCCAATTGCAATGTATGGCTGTGAAAGTTGGACCATAAGAAACGTTGAGTGCCAAACAATTGAGGGTTTTGAACTATGGTGCTGGAGAAGACTCCTGTAAGTCCCCGGGACTGCAAGGCGATCAAACTGGTCAGTCCTAGAGGAGATCAGCCCTGACTGCTCTTTAGAAGGCCAGATCCTGAAGATGAAACTTAAATACTTTGGCCACCTAATAAGAAGGAAGGGCTCACTGGGAAGAGCCTAATAATGGGAAAGATAGAGGGCAAAAGAAGAAGGGGAAGAGAATTAGTTGGCTTGATGGAGTCACCAAAACAGTAAGCATGAGTTTAAATGGAGAATGGTAGAGGACAGGAGGACCTGGAGGAACGTTGTCCATGGGGTCATGATGGGTCAGACATGACTTCACAACTAACAACAATAACAACAACAACAACAATAACTAGAATGGGTATATTATATGAATACCAATCAGTTTTGGTATTCATCTCTTGAATACATGTAATTCTATAAATATTTCTGAATTTAATTTATTTAGTTCTAATTAGGCACTCAGGAATAAAAGAAGGATTTGAATTGCAATTCAAAAATATTACAGATATTTAATATTGGTGGGCTATTGTGTAATTGTTAAATATATTCACACTATTTTTATTCTTTTTCTTAATCACTTAGTCAATTAAATAGGCTTTTAAGAATGTCTACTCTTAGCTGAATTAAATGGGGTAAGAAGTTTTATGGATAAAGTTATCTAATTTTGCAAATAAAAGAGAAATATGATTTTCATATCAAGAAGATCATGATGCAATATAATGGTTTCTGCTTTTTATTTATTACAGAATTGTTTGCTTCATGTAGTCTATGTATATGAAAATCTTATATCTTATATAAGCTTATATCAGCATTTTGTTTTCAACCATATCAAAGCAGTTGGAAATCCTATAATTTATTTTAGAGTCATATTTGTCTCTGGTTATTACTTGCAATATCTAGTATTCAGAGGTGTTCTATAAGAGAACATAAAAATATGATTTAGATATCATGGCTCATAGCTTTCATCCTTCAAGAAATTAATTTAATTGCCTTTTAAAGTCATCCATAAAATTATCTCTATATTTACTTTCTCCTACCAAGAACACTAAATCATTTTTGTTATTTTTAAAAAAGAAAGAAAGATAAAATTAAAAGGAAATTTAAACTTTAATTGTTAAAATGCAAACATTCTATGTAGGGACATTTATTATACTACCCTGATCCTTACTACAACACTTGCAAATAAGTTAAATAAGAAAAACACAAAGAAAATACAATCATCCATCCAGAGTACAAGATGGTCTTTGGTAAATGGCATTTCTTTGCAAGAACTGCAATGATACTAGTCTAGTTTCATATTGATATTACTGATTGCAAGATTTTTATCTCCATATATAATATCATGAATATAGCATGAAGCCTGATGGATGACTGAATTTAATACACCCAGTTTTATAACTTGTACAGAAAGAAAGAAACACAGCACAACACAGAAAGCAACGTCAAATATAACTCAAATTTGGACCAGATATTTTACCTTATTCTACAAAAGCAGCAGCTAACTAACGTAGAAGTTATTTAGGTACAATTAAAAGGTCTCTCTCTCTCTCTCTCTCTCTCTCTCTCTCTCTCTTTCTCTTTCTTTCTTTCTTTCTTTCTTTCTCTCTCTCTCTCTCTGTGATTCCAAACTTTAATTAGAAGCTGAGGAAATGCTATGACAGTCCCATTCTTTTCCCACCTTATATTTGCATAGTTCACCTTTATTTTTTAAAGAAATAAAACCTTTTATCTATCATATTTTAGCATCTGACTTATATTTGTCCCAAAGAGTTTGGTGCAGTGGTGAAATTCAATTTTTTTTACTACCAGTTCTGTGGGTATGGCTTGGTCGGTGTGGTGTGGCTTGGTGGGAGTGGCAGGGGAAGGATACTGCAAAATCTCCATTCCCACTCCTCTCTGGGGCCAGCCAGAGGTGGCATTTGCTGCTTCTCTGAACTACTCAAAACATCCGCTACCAGTTCTCCGAATTACTCAAACTTTCTGCTATTGGTTCTCCAGAACCTGTCAGAACCTGCTGGATTTCACCCCTGCTTTTGTGTAGTGACTAAGGCATCAGGCTAGAAACTAGGAGACAAGAGTTCTGGTCACTCTTTAGCCATAAATCCCCTAGGTAACTTTGGACAACTCTCTCCTTCTCCCTCCCTCTTCTCTCTTTGTCTGTCATAGGAAAAAGGAAACAGCAAGTCTTTTCCCCCAAAAAACATTCTGCTTATGCACCATGGAACAACAAACTCATTAACCAGACAAACATATACTCCTAAACATGACAGAATACCCCCAAGGAATGTTGGGACTGTCAATTTTAATGACTTTTTCTTATCACAGTAAGACTAAGGCCATTCAGATTTTAAGAGGAATGCTGTACCAAAGAAGAGTAACAGTCATTAGGAAGGCTGATAGTGAAATGATTCAAAGGCATGTCAAACTTCCCTGGTACATTTGATGGACAGAAACAAATAGATTTCATCTTGAGCTATAAGGAATTGAATGGTGACAGCTTGCACATTGAATCAAATGCACATTCCATATTAGATACCATAAATCAGTAAATACAAATTTTATGAGAACCAAATTTTATGAGGCCAAGATAGATAGTATTCTTTATTCCATTCTTAATTCTACTTGTACAAAATGTTATTTCTCCAATTAATCCACATTTTCCCATAAACATTAGTACATAAAATGTGTTGCTTAGGTAATAAAGAGATATATAGTCATATCAAACTTGATCTTCTTTTTTTTCATACATCATATGATTTCCAAGAAAGTGCACTTTGCAAAATGCATTTTTATCATTTGCATTTCTCTGAGCATCAGATAATCGAGTAGCAGTAACAGTTTTATACACACCCAGTGGCAAGTCATCAATTAAATCACTTCAGCGGAAAAATGGTTAGGTTTGGACAATGCAACTGAGATCAATTTCTGCATATGCAAAGTGGTTTTTGTCTGTGTATAAAACACACACAAACATATATATGATAATAAAATAATGTGGGAGCATCAGTGAGTATATTGCCTGACTTGTAGCCACAGGCACTGCTGATCACATGCTAGAAATAATTAAATTAAACTAATGGAGAAATTAACAGATAGAAATCAAGCCAACTAGGCAATTAACTACACTTACTTGTACTCTCAGCTGGATGGTAGTGCACTCTTGGCACACTCTGGATTCAGAGGAAGAGACAGAGAAGGGAAGAGTAAAGGCGGAACTGAAAAGATTACTCTTTCCAGTAGTTCTCCAACTCCAACTGGTTGAGTTATTTATTTACTGAACTTTTGTCTGTTTTGACCTTGCCATCATCTCAATAATATTAAATGCCCTACTTAAGAGAGTCAGTTTGATGGACAAAGCATCAGTTTAGAAACCAGGAGTCTCGGAGTTTTAGGTTGCCTTAGGCAGAAAATCAGCTGGGTGACCTTGGGTTGTTCACTCTTTCCCAGCTCTAAGGAGAAGGCAGTGGCAAACCCCTTCAGAAAAACCTTGCGAAGAAAGCTGCAGGGATTTGTTTGGTAGTCTCTGAGAGTTGAACATCATTGAATGGAAGAAAAACAAATGCACTATTTATTTAACAGAATAAAAATACTTCTGATGAAAGAAATATCTTTCTAGGTTCAGTTCCAAGTGGGGAAAAAGACACTGGAGACATGGAGGCTGCTTGGAAAGATGGTTTATTGTTGGAAGGGCCACATGGCTTGAGCCCTGAACAGAAAAGGTGATCACATGCTTCAATGTTGGTGGAGAAGAAGAGAAGGGCTGAGGGAGGGGTTTGCTAGGCTTTTTATAACCTGTTCAGTCCCACCTCTCTGTTTCCTGTTCCTGTGTAAGAAATGTATTCTGATGGGTTGTCAGACTCCCATAGGGCCATGCAGGGGCAACTCTTTGGGCTGTGTTTTGAATCCAGGTTTAGTTGGGTTCTCAGATGCCATGTGGTCAGTTGAGTAAAGGGCCGATATTATCATGTCTTAATCCCATCCCCCCTGGGGCTTCAGGGGAGAAGAAGTCTTTATTATGTAAAAGGGACGAGCTTGGCCTTAATGGCCCATTAACAGTGGGGATGGGCAGGAAGCTACAGGCAACTATTCTGTCTTTTATAACATGTTTCTTTCTTTTCATATCCAGAGAAATATTCTGCTTTTTCAATATTTCCTAGGATATTTCATTTTTCTGAGAGAGGGCTGGATGATAACTTCCCACACTTCTATCTCAGAATTTGTTGCAAAAATCAAATCCAGAAAGCACATACAGATAACTGATTCAGCAGGATTCATTAATTCTTTATACACACACTAACATATGAATAAATGTACTATACCAACAGCAGATTCTTCCAATGTGGCAGAAAGGAGAGATTGGTTTCAGTTTAGGGTTCAGACCAGACAAGTCCAGGCTAATTTCGTTTCTCAGTACAGACTCAGAGCTATAGCCATGCCCAGTTCCAGACTTCTGTTTTCAGTTTTCAAACAGCCCTCATTGGTTGCCTTAGTTGCTATGCCTATTCATTGGCTGACCTTGTACCAGGTTTCTGCCGATTCATAAATATTCTGACATTCTATACAATAATTACAAATAGAAGCTGTGATAAAATATTTCATTATGGAATGCATAGCTACTCCATCTTCCTGGATGTTGTTAAAAAGGGATTCTCTCCCATGCCCAATTCTGTGGTACTTCTAAAAACCCTACCAGCCTAATAAGAACTATATATCTCAATGAACATGGAATATTGACTATGGCAGGGGTGAGAGAAGAGAAACCTGAAGCAGGGAGATGATATATGCATTTAAGAGGAATTAATAATAACATTGTTCTAGCTCTAAAAATATGTATATTTACTTTAGATATTAAATGGCTTACAAACAGTATATTAAATCTGGTGCTGCATAGCCTGCAAACTACTTAGTTTCAGAAAATTCTTTCAAAAGTATATTATCTTATTTTTCTCTCCCAAGCTAAATTGTTGACATCAAGCTGAAAATGACATTGAGTGAATTTATCTTTTGATATCTTGGATTGCATACATTGTTCTAAATAAGTTGTACTGTGTTATATGTAAAGAAAAAAATTCCAATGACTTATTTTTACCACCAGAACTATGATGGAAATTTGGATACCACAATTTTTGGGGTGAGAACCAAACTGTTTCTGCAGTACCATTAAACAATTTTTGTTTCGTTGTGCATATTGGTTTTGTTGTCAATTGCTCAGGGTTAAACTCTAAAAATAATCCATAGCATGTAGCTTGTAGCAATTCAGAATTTGGTTCAGAGCAGTAGCAAGGTGAGGGATTCTGATGATTGATCCACTAATTCATTCCTTTACCATTGATTTGGTTTCCATGGAGATTAATCAGCACTTAGACTCACGAATACTTGCTGAGGGTTAAACTGTAAAAATAATTCATAGTATGTGGTTTGTAGCAATCCTGGTAATGACAATCACCATTGGCATGACAACTAAAGCTAAGAGAAGGAACCCCATTTGCTCTTCTAGTAGGAGCTGTACATCCAGGAGACCCCAAGTTTCAGATCAGAATCTTTAGGAAAGAGGAACCCATGTGTATAAGTAGCACTGGAACTACACTTACCTTCCCTACCGGTTCACAAATGATCATGAATAAAGACAAATATACATATCTTAGGACTGTGATGGTGAACCTATGGCACTCGTGCCCACATGGCACTCGTGCCCACATGGCATGAGCCATGTTGCCTGGCATACGTGGAATCACCCATTCCTCTTCCGGGTTTCTCGCATGCATGCATGTGCGATGATCAGCTGGTCTTTGTGCGTATGGCAGTGCTGGAAATTGGAAGTGTTGGTTTTCCAGCATGAGCATGTGTGCTGGCCAGCTGATCATCATGTGTGCATGTGCATCAGTAACTGGAAGTGCATTTTCCAGTGCCCGCATGCCCCCTGGAGAAGTTCTCTTCCAAGTTACATCTCAGATGAATGTGCACATGGTGCCAGAATACATGACTCCAGTGCTGAAAAGGTTCACCAACACAGTCCTGGATAATGTTGGAAGACCCAATCTGGCCACTGGGATCAGAGGTTCAGTCTTCCTAGCTTTTGGACTCATGGTGACCATTCTCAGGGAACTTCTCTCTAACCTCTGTGACCTTTTGGCTATTGTAAGCCTGGAAAATGGGTCGCTTGTCAGTTGACAAGAGTGCTGATTTATCACTAGCTTATCAGGTTCTTAGGAACCAAGTACTTGGCAGCACAAGGAAGCCAATCGCTGGCCATCAACACACCCAATCAACCAATAGGAAGGCACCACAAAAATATGACTCACAGAATAGCCCAAAACACACACTCTGCTAGAGAGAAGTTCCTTGAGGATGGGCTCCAACAAGAGTTTGAAAAGTCAGAGGACTAAACCTCTGGTCCCAGTGACCAAACCAGACTGGATCTTGCAACTTTTATTGATGCTTGGGACTTTGTTTTGGGTTACTATTGTTTTATTATATGCATAAAGATTTCATTTGAAGCATGCATTTATAAAGAGCAAAACACTATATTAGTTTAATATTTTGTCATAAATGTATGTAAGATTTACTTCTTAGAACTGTTTCTAAGGAGGAGTAAAGGAAAGAATGTTGTCATAATGCACTTTCTAAGAAGTTCTTACAATTAAACTTTCAGCAATATTCACAAACTAAGGAAGCCTTACAATAACTATCCGAGTATCTTAATTAAAAGCAATCCATACAATTCTAAAATCATCATTGTTATTGGAGAAACATTTTTATAGAGCCATACAATTATACAGCCTACTCAAAGATTATCATAATTTTAAAAGGGGCTGAACAGCCACATTTTACCTACATCCATCTTTTATTATATAAATGCTTTTAAAAGTTTTAAAATTAAGTTTAAAAAATAACAAACACTAACAGAGAATAAAAGAAAACAGATAAAATGAGGGGGAAAAAATAGGCAGAAGAAAGAGAAAAAATAAAAAAGGCTTTTGATCTCTTTTGCAGCAAATACAAATATAATTAACAGTCATCTTACTCTATGACAGGGGTGGTTATCACTTACCTTCCCTACCGGTTGGCAAATGTGTGTATGTGTACGGGCATATGCCCGTGCAAAAGCCTGGCCTTCCATTCATGCACTTTGCTCAAAAAAGGTCCATAAATAGGATGAAATAGAGCCACGGTGGGTGGGAGGGGCGGGTGGGAGGGCCCGTGCTTTCCGCTACTAGTGAATTGGTCCAAACCGGCTGAATGCCATCTCTGCTCTATGACAATAAAAAAGCTAACTATGTATAATTTCTCATCTTTAAAATTCTTCTTGTACTGTGAGCCACAAGGGTGTTTTCATGTACAACTTAGATTTGTAGTTATTCCATACTCTCAAAATGGCCTAGTGTGTGTGTGTGTGTGTGTGTGTGTGTGTGTGTGTGTGTGTGTGTAATTCGAAAATTTTAATACGATTAATGCTAGCTTTCTCATCCCATTTGTGCTCATCCAAATTTCAGATTGTGTCTTTCAAGGCCTAAAATCTTTTTTATTTCTATTTCTTAGCAACCCCCAAGTCTCTCATCCAAACTAAGTAGCAAACAGCAAAGTATAATTTCAGATCTGGTAAACCCATTCCTCTTCTTTTCTTTGCATATTAACTTGGGTAGAATTTCCTTGCCGTACAAATATATGGATGGTATGTAATATAGAAGGATAGATATTGCCATTGTTTAAATAGTGTATCAGTTGCCAAAACAAGTATTGTCTGAAACAAAAATAACATTTCAAATAAAACTTTAATCTTAACCACATTCTTCCAATGAATGATAATTATACTTTATTCTACCTTAATATATTTTAACTTAATTCCATGTCTTATAATAGTTGTGTTGAAATAACATATAATTCATATTTGATAGAATAATACTCAAGTATTTAACCTTCTTTTGAATCTTAAACCCATGTTATTACTCAATTGTGTTTGATCTTATATCTTCAGTATTTTTTGTTAAGATACTTCTCCTTTGTTAATGTTAAAGTCAGCTAACGTAAAATTTCTTTAACTTAATCTCTTTATTTATATGGCTACATCCACATGTAAATATTATAATTTTCAATGTGTCTATTTCCAAATTTAAAATAAACAGAAAATGGACAACCTCATCTTTTTCCTTATGGTTTGATTAAATTTCTATTAACAATTGCTTGTACCATCTAAGAAGTATAAATTAATTTCTCCCATTTTATAAAAATATTTACAACATCATATCTTTTAAAAACGTAAATAAATAAAAAAATCCATATCAATCTACCAAAACTTCTTAGGAAGTTAGGAAAGCTGCTGCATAGAGTAAGACGTATTGAGATAGTCTTGAATCTGACTTTACATTCAATAAATCAGTCCTGCCTTTCTTATGTGTGTTTGTGTGTGTAATGTAAAAAAAACTAAAATATATCATGCTAACCAAAAGTGATAACCATTCACCTGGTTTATGTTTACAAGGTTTTTCAGCCTTGTAGACTTCCTAAGGAACCAAAGATTCTAATATTTTGAATATTAAATGGTTGCAATATTTACATTATAGATATTTTAGAATTATTTAAAAGCAGAAAATTAAAACAAATTTCATCACCTGAAACAGAAAAAGAAAAGTAATAAAGACAATGATGTGAGTATATATATTTGAAGGCTTACTCTAGATGGGGCTATAAAATATTTAAGTATCTGATCCATGACTTTTGTGCCTTCCTGAACTCATGGCTGTAGCTCAAGAAACAGACAGATGATGATGGGGCCTTTGCCCAGTTCTGCTGGTATGCCAGTTGCAGGTCTTTCTGGACCATGAAACTCTTACAAGAGTGTCTCATGTCCAGATTGCCATGCAATTACTTTATCACAATGATTTGTATGATACTTCCTGAGGATATGACTTCAGTTGGTCCAAATTATATTTTTTTATTTGCTTGATGCATATTTTGTTTACTTTTCACTCAGATTCTCAAGATAGCACACACAGTGTTTCCTTTACCTATTTTTCGACACAGCAGCCCTGTAAAGTAGGTTGAGCTAACAGAAAGCAATTCATAGAAGAGAATATTTGTAACAGAGGGTTGAACTGGGAGGTCCTGGTGCTCTCTGAGCTTGGTTGTTTTCAGTGACGTGCGATGAGGTTTATGGCTGGTGAGGCACTGTGGTGGGTTTCAAATTTTTTTAGACTTGTGGACTTCAAGTCCCAGAATTCCACAGCCAGACATGCTCAGTTCCAATTTAAAGCGATAGCATTTGTTTTTCTCCTTTGGGAAAAAGTTTCCTTCATTCTTTTTCTTCTCTCTCGCCCTCCTTCCTCCCTCTCTCCTGCCCTCCCCCCTCTCTCAGACACATGCACACAGAGAAGTTGTATTGGACTATCTCTCCTACCCCCTTCCCTCTCTCACTCACTCTCTCTCAAACAAACACAAACACAGAAGTTGGATGCAGCCTGCTGTCTGGGTGGGAAATGCCTGAAACGCAATAAAGCCCACCCACCCACTCACCTCCTGCTTGCAGGCTGGGGTGAGAGAAGAGGCAGAGAAGCCAGAGGGGAGCCGATCCGAGCCTTTGATTACAGGCGGAGCCACGTTGCCTTTTCAAACTTGTAATCAGTGAAGCTGGGCTTATATAGTTTTATCTAGGTGTGTGTGTGTGTGTGCATGCGTGTGTGTGTGTGTGTGTGTGTGAAAAGGCAACATAGCTCTGCCTGCAATCAAACTACTATTGGGGAGGGATCTACATTTGAGGATGAAGTTTGAATTCCTCCCCCTCCCTCTGACCCACATGTACCTTTTCCAGCTGTTTCAGAGAGGATTTCAACTCTGCTCTTGCCTGTCATTGAAAAGGAAAAAAAATGTAAAAGGAAAAGGGCAAGAGCTGAGGTCAGGCTGAGCTAGTTTCTGCCAGAGTCACTGTGGATGACTCTGCTTAACTGTTTAAAAAAGCCTCTTAAAAAGTGCCCTCTACAGGAGGAGGCAGGAGAACGACATGCCCCACCTATGTCAGGAATTTTTAGGCTTTTAACCCTTGCTTAACTCTGCTCGAGTGATGATAAAATGCCTAAAGTCAGACTAGATGAGGCATGTTGTTCTGCTGCCTCCTCCTGTAGGGGGTGCTTTTTAAGAAGCTTTTTAAAACAGTTAAGCACTAAGCAGAGTCATCTATGGTGACTCTGGCAGCAACTAGCTCAGCCTGACCTCAGCTCTTGCCTTTTTCTTTTTACATTTTTTTTTCTTTTCATGATGACATGGTGAGGCTCTGCCTCCCCTGCCTCCCCTGACTGCACGTCCCTGGTTGTTTTCTTGCAGACCATTTCATTACCATATTAGGTAACATCATTAGTGCTATTAATAAGTGGGAATTGCTTTGATATTATAAGCTAGTGGCTTGCCCTGTCAGTTTTGGTGAGAATGGTCTTGACAATTCTTTGATTGGGTTATTATTTACTGCTAGCCTGTATGACTAAATTGATAGTTCCTTGATTGGGATATTGTTTGCTTCTTGATTGTTGGTCTAATGTTAATCTTGGTGTTAATCTCTGTTCATCTGGGTGTTGATTGCCAGTGAGGAGGTCTTTTGGCCTTTTGATTTCATTTTTGTTTTTTGAATGCATCTTTTGAATGGTACTTATATGTTGTTTATGTCTATGTGACTGTTGAAGCCAATTTGTCTTAGTACCAGGTTTCTAGGAGTTCTCCAGCATCATTGTACTTAGCTTAGCCTAGGATTCTCACAGTTTCCCAGTTGAATCTATTCATGTGTTGTGAAACTATCATGTCCTCTGGCTGCTAGTTGGTATTCATGGATGCTCTCTGCTAGTCTTCTCCCTATTTGTCCTACCAATGGCTGTTGTAGCCCTTAGACTATAGATTATAGATAACTTTATTTTACTTTTTTTGGGATATTAGTCTTTTCTTTTACTTAGGATGTTTTAGATTTGTCTGCTATAGTGACAATAGTCGGTATATGGTTTCTGAGAAAATTTTGATGCATGGAAGCATTATCCTTTTCACAGCTTGTGTTGGTTGTGCTATATTAGTAGAGTGGTCTGGCATTTTTTGATAAAACTGCATGAATATCTACTTTGTTGAAATATATTGTATAGATTATCTGTTTCCTTTTTTCCTTTTTTCTCTTTTTGCTATTCATGGTTGCTGCGGTATGTTTGTGCTCATCTATAAAAAGTTTCCACAGTTTGTCTTATTTTGTAGTGGAACACTTGTTGGTGTGAACACTTTTATGATTGACTCTCTTTCCAATTTGCTATCACTACTTCTGCAGATGAGGATAACTATGAAGAGTAGTGTGTCATTTTTGTTTTTCTTCACCAGTGAGGGTTTTTTGCAGATGTTTTTGATGATTTCATGTTTTCTCTCTAATTAGTCCTATTTTTCCCATTGTCCTTCTGTCCAACTACAGATGTTAGTCACCTTCTGCAGCTGATGATGGAGACTAACATAGGTGTCCTGTACGTAATCCAACACCTTAATCACCACATAGTAACTTTCACTGAAATGTCCCAGATCTTATTTAGGTTTATCAGTGTAGCATTTAGACACTGTATTGATTAATGACAGAGTTTAAGGTTCAATTCAAGAAGCATCTACTAAGCCCTATATGTCCTGGTGCCTGTGTACCTCTTTGATTCATTTCAAGTTTCTCATTTCCTTTTCTATTGTCCTGACACCAACTGCAGAAATTTCATCACTATAAGTTCAAGCAAAAATAAGAAAATAATTTCCACTAACTGAAAAAAGTTATTTTGTCAAACCCCAGAGCATTGTATTAATGAATTCAATTCAGAGATTTAAAAGAAAAGAAAGTTCTCAGGATATGCATTCTATCTATCAAAAATGACAATTACTTTAATTGGTCTTCTATCTCTCCTAAGACATTTTCCCCCATCTGTTCAATAATGTCTGATGATTGGAGACTACCTAAATAGTCCCTACAGATTTATTGACAAGATTTTTCAGAAGTTGTGTGCCATTGTCCCCTTCCAAGGGTTGAGAGCGAGTGACTGGCCCAAGCTCATCTAGCTGGACAAAATCCTAAGGCAGAACTAAAACTCTGCTTTCCTGGTTTCTAGCCTGATGTCTTAAACATATTATCAAACTGGCTCTTAACCAAGACTTTTCTGGAATAATTGGTAAGAAAAGTGATGGTGAGTCAATATTACATGAAACAATTCAAATAACTCTAGATAAATGAGCTCTGGTCAGAGTGCAGTACTGCAGTCTACTTCTGCTGATTACTGGCTGCCAGTAGTTTGGCAGATCGACTCTCACCAGGCTCAAGGTTGACTCAGCCAACCTTCCATCCTTCCAAGGTCGGTAAAATGAGGACTCAGATTGTTGGGGGCAATACTCTGACTCTGTAAACCACTTATAGAGGGCTCTAAAAGCACTGTGAAGCAATATATAAGTCTAAACGCTATTCCTACTGCTAAAGTTATATATTTGCCACAAAAATTGTATTGGTGATGGGTGGCATATCAAACAGCCAATAAATATTTAATAAAATAAATACCAAGAGACTCTAATTTGCCCTTTGTATAGCAGCTGTTATAGTTACTTTACATAATTACTAAACAGCTTTTGATCTGAAACTTATTCAGTAACCAATTCCACACAAACTGACAGGTTTTACCTCATGGAATAGCAGCCTTTATTTGTCTGTTAGAGTGTGTTTAATCAATTTACATAGTTGCCCATCTCACATATGTGACTCTGTGAAGCTTGCAATAAAAAGAACACATACCCTATCAAAAAAAAAAAACACACAGCAACCTGAAGTAATAAAATAACCATGTTTGTTTGTTCCAAAACAGCTCATCAGCAGTGAAGAATTTTCAAAAAACTGTTTGTGAAGTAATTGCAGCACTTGGTGGCCTTCTAATTTCATTGATGACTGTAAAAAAGCAGAGGATTATGACCGTTGCTTGGAGTCTGTCTTTCAATTATTCAAACAACACATCACACTGCCATATTGGCTTACATTGGAATTCTTTCACTATACATTCTCCAAAGTTGAGATATTAGGGGATCTGACATAGTGGTGAAATTCAAATTGTTTTACGTACTGGCTCTGTGGGCATGGCTTGGTGGCTGTGGCAGGGGAAGGACATTGCAAAATCCCCATTCTCTCCCTATTCCTGGGGGAAAGATACTGCACAATCTCCATTCCCACCAGTGACATCCGGTGACGATTATGGTTGGTGAGGCAAGAGCGCGGCAGCGGCAAGAAGCAACATCCCCACTGCTGTGTCCAACAGGCCAGGCGTCTCGCGTTTATGGTGGACATAAACCTGAGACGCCTGGCCTATTGGACACAGCGGCGAGAACATCCCTGCGGCTGCCGCGCTCCGCCTCCTCGCCCCCTCTGCCTCCTCCGACCCCACCGCTGTGTCCAACAGGCCAGGTGTCTCACGTTTATGGCAGACATAAATGTGACGTGCCTGGCCTGTCGGACACAGCAGGGGTGGCGAGGCAGCAGCTGGCAAAGAAAGGGGAGAGGAGGAGGAGGAAAGGGAGAGGGGATCAGGACGGGGCTCCCAGTGGGGGGAGAGGAATGCCCCTCACTTCTCAAACAAACTCTCTCTCAAATTGAGAGAGAGTTTGTTTGAGTAAAGTGAAGAAAGAAACACACGCACACACAGACACACACACACACAAATTACTCACAATAAAAAATTACAAATTAAATTACAATAATTTTGAATTTCCCCCCCCCTCCCTCCATCCGATCCACATACCTTTTCCAGCTGTGGATTTCAACTCTCCTCTTGTCTGCCCGCCATGATGAAAATGTAAAAAATTAAATAAAAAGGCAACTTAGGCATGATTTGCTGCTCCCAGATCAGGAGGCAGAGAAACATGTGCCTCCTTTGCATAAGGAATTTTTCACCTTTTAACCCTTGCTTAACTCTGAGCAAGGGTTAAAAGGCGAAAAGTCTGGCAGCAACTACCTTAGCCTGTTTCCTTTTAATTATTCTTTTATTTTCCTATGACACTGGTGAGGCCCTGCCTCCCCTGCCTCTCCTGAGTGCACGTCCCTGATTCCCACCTACTCTGGGACCAGCCAGAAGTGGTATTTCCTGGTTTTACGAACTACTCAGAATTTCCAGTTCTGCAGAACCTGTCAGAACCTGCTGAATTTCACCACTGATCTGACATTGAAGGAAGGTCACTAACATTCAGGAGTCTGTTCTCTCTCTCTCTCTCTCTCTCTCTCTCTCTCTCTCTCTCTCTCTCTCTCTCTCTCACACACACACACACACACACACACACACACACACACAAACCACCTATTCAGCAGGTCTTGACAGTTCTGGAGAACCGATAGCGGAAATTTTGAGTAGTTCGGAGAACCGGCAAATTCCATCTCTGATTGGGCCTGCCCCCATCTATTCTCTGCCTCCGAGTCCCAGCTGATCAGCAGGAAATGGGGATTTTGCAGTATTCTTCACCTGCCATGCCCACCAAGCCATGCCCACCAAGCCACACCCACAAACCTGTAGTAAAAAAAATTTAATTCGACTTCTGGGGGAGGAGCCTGTCGCCGACGGGAGCTCAACGGAGCTCCTCTCAGAGTTCTGGTCTGTATATCTTATAAGATCTATAGATATCTCCCCTTTCTGGCAGAAAGGGGCAGGGAGAAGGTCAGTCGTTAGGATCTCTTTGTAATTCACAGCTTTTTTTCGCTGTGAACGGAGAAGAGGTTCAACAATAGCTGAGCTTTTACTCCAGCCAGTTCTTCTCAGCTGCTTTTTTTTGCAGCGCTAGGCAGATTGCCCCCCCCCCCAGGACAAAGCTAAGCTATTTAAAAATTAATCCGGGCGGGGACCATTCCTGAGAAATCTCTTCTATTATTATTCAAAATACCAGCTTCAATTTTGTAAAAGGCTTCTTTGTCTAGCTGTGTCACAAGATGGCGATCTTACAGCTTTTGCGTTTGATGTGATGTACTCAATCAGCCCTACTTTCCTGAAGACTTCTCCGTATCAACTGTTAAAAGATTACAAATAGTATCCCATTTAAAACTGAGGGGAGCAGATACTCTGTTTGTTGGCTTGTTTGATTGCTCGTTTTTTTTATTTTTTTGGAATGGCTCCCAAATCGAAGCAGAAGCGCTTCCTTAATAACACATCTCAAGAAATTGCTATGAAGTCGCTGCCCTTGCCTCCTACGCCCTCTACTGGAGATTTGTTAACGCAAGAATTTCTTTTCGAAACCCTTAATAATTTCAGACAGGAAATCAATCAACTTATATCGGATTTATATGATAAATTTGATGCTAAAATTGCTCAAACAAAGGAGGATATGATCGGAATTATGACAGTTATGATAGACTATATTGCCGGAATGGAGGATAAATTGGAACTTTTGGAAGAAACTAACTCTAATTTGACATCCAAAATTCAAACGTTACAACAGGAAATTGAAAATGCTCAAAAACAACTTGTCATGATAAATTATAATAAGACTGCGTTTGCAATAAGAGTTAGAGGACTGCGTGAAAAAGAACAGGAGAATTTGAAACAGACCTTCTTTGAGGCTCTTAGTCGTTCGGTGGGAAGTCCGGGACTTAACTTTGATTGGCAGATTCAAAAAATTTACCGCCAGAACTTGTGTGTAGCAAAACAGCAACAGCTTCCGAGGGATATAATTATATATTTCACCACAAAGGAATCCAGAAATGTGATAATACAGAAGCTTTACAATAAGAGGCTGAGAATTGATGGACAGGACTTGATTGTTTTTAAAGAAATACCATCTCAAATATTAAGAGCAAGGAGAGACTACACTTTCTTAACTGAAGAACTCAGAAATTCTCAGATACCATATAAATGGGAAGCCCCAGCTGGCATTACAGTCACATTTGAGAATCAAAAACATCGTCTTAATTCTGTTTGTGAAGCCCGAGATTTTTACAAGATTCTGAAGGCGGGACTTCCTGATTCATCCGGACTTGGAGAGAGACAAGGAGAAGGAGAAGACAAGCAGCGGGACACGTGGCTACAAGGCGGAGGGCGTTGCTTTCCTCTTCCGGAAGGGCAGAAGAGTAAAGAATAAAGATTCAGCAATGCTTTTAAAATACTTTTCAAATTTTTAGTTCGAATAAAATTTCATGATTCCTGTCTGGTATAAAATGGCAAAGTTGTATATCGTTGATGAGACATGGAGGCTGAAAGAAGCGCTGCTGATTTTGGACATATATTGTATATAAGACTCGTTTGAACTCTAATTTAAATTGTGCATGAATTAACTTTCCAGGCGAGGAGAGCGGAGATTGTGATTTTCTTGAGTTGTGGTTTGGGACGAACGGAGTTGGGAGGTGCGGGGGAGATGGAAGGGTAGCGAAAGTTCAATTAGATTACTCTGAGTCAGAATGTAAGCTGAATTGCTATTTGAATATAAGGTTAAGAAAGATTAGTCGGAGAGTCTCCAGGAAGGTGGAGTAAATATGAGAGGAGCAATGGATGAGGATAAAATATATATGTGGACACGGGTAAAGGCAGGGTGGAAGGTATAAAATTTATATGTGGATGTGGGTAAGGGCAGGATGGGAGGTGTTGGAAATGAAAAATGAAAGAAGTACTTGAGTCTAATGGCTTTATAGAAAGGTTTGGATATTTGGATAAAAAAGAGATAAATTAAAGGTTTGGATATATAGATAAAGTAATAAGACCCTTAGTTGGAGAATTCCATTTGACTAACTTACTTGGCTCCAATATAGTTTGAAATCCTGTAAGTAATAAAATAACTGAAATTAGGAATGAGGTACATTGTTTAAGATTTAAAGATGATGGGAAACTGTGTTAATGTAGTGGGTTTATTGATTTTTCCTGTTTTTCCTTTTTTGTGTGTGTGTCTTGTTTTTCTTTTTATTTTATTTTTTTTACTATTTCTCTTTTTTGTTTTTCCTTTATCTTTTATCTTTTAACTTTAAAGTTAGTTGGTTTTAATATACCCCAGTGCTTGATAAAGAATTATGCCGGGTATGGGACCTGGGAAGTCGTAAGGGGGTTAGGGAGGGGGGTCTATCGGGGGGAGGGGGGAGGGTGGAAATACAGTTTCAATTCTCAGAACAATAAGAATGCACTTGTATACTGTTGCTCTCTTTTCTTTTTTTTTCTTTTTCTCTTTTATTTTCTCTTTTTTTTATTTTTCTAAATTTTAGTGCAAAATATAAACTGAAGAGATTAATGAATTGTAGAGATACACCAAAGTGAGGAGTAGAGGGAAAGAAGAGGGAGAAGTAAAGAGGGAGTGAGAGGGGAATGTAAGGAGGGTGAGATGGAGGGAAGGGGAGATGTCTGAGGGGGAAGGGAAGTAGAAGAGGGGAATGTTGGAGGGGAGAAATGAAAGTTGGAGGGGGAGAAGAAAGGGTTATGGGGGATTGAAGTGTTATGTTGGTTTTTTATGGTGGATTTTTTTTTTGTTATGCACAGTATATAAGTGATTGTATAAAATGAAAATGAAAAATGAAATAAAACAGTTTAAAAAAAATTTAATTCCACCACTGCACCTATGGTTTCTTCTACCTCAAAAAACCTGGTGGAAAAGTTCTTACCTTGTTTCACTTACCCAACTCCTTCAGGAGATTACTTGAATATACATATAGACTGACTGAAAATGATGAAGAGACACCAGGATGTTTTCACTGCATTTAAATGATCCCTAACTAGCAATTCTGTCATGGCTTATTTATATCTCTGCAAGGCAAGAGAAGTTCTTCCAGATGCTAATCCTGCTGAGTTGAGAACTTTCTTTCTATGAAGCTAGAACAGTTTAAATGTTTCTATTCTTTGAAATATTTAAATAAAGCTTTATATTCAAACAGCTGAGATAGAAGAAGAAACTATCTCATTTTTAGTTCTACATTTATGGGCCACATAAGTCCTTGGCCACAAATATTTAGAGCACATATTCAGTAATCTGTTTTTTTTCCTGGTCAAGCCTCACACTAAGTGCTAGACACTGAAGCATACAGCCTCAGTATTCTCTATTGATTGGGTAGCAGCAATCCTACCGCTATGTCCATGGGTAATACTGTGATTCAGAACGTTCAGGTGGAAGTAGTGATTACATTTCTTATTTATTATATTGCTTCCAAAGACTTCCTCAGAATCAGAATTCTTCCAGAGAATACAAAGTCTTGATTGCATTGGGATGTGTGTGAATAAGTAGTTCTTTAGGCACACAATAATGACCAATGTGACATCTTCTTACTTAGATATGCATTTACTCTATAATTACACAATGCTATCCAATCTTTTTCAAATATACTATAAAAACTCATCACTACTTAAAAGAGAAACTCGGGTTGCCAGCATGAATCCACAAAATGAGATTCACAATACAGGTGAAACTTGAAAAATTAGAGTATCGTGCAAAAGTTCATTTATTTCAGTAAAGCAACTTAAAAGGTGAAACTAATATGTGATATAGACTCATTGCATGAAAAGCAAGATAGTTCAAGCCATGATCTGTCATAATTGTGATGATTATGGATTATAGCTCATGAAAACCCCAAATCCACAATCTCTGAAAATTAGAATATTACATGCAATCAATAAAACAAGGGTTGTACATAGAACAATATCAGACCTCTGAAAAGTATAAGCATGCATATGTACTCAGTACTTGGTTTGGGCCCCTTTTGCAGCAATTACTGCCTCAATGTGGCGTGGCATGAAAGCTTTCAGCCTGGGGCACTGCTGACGTATTGTGGAAGACCATCATGCTTTAATAGCGGCCTTCAGCTCTTCTGCATTGTTCGGTCTCATGTCTCTCATCTTTCTCTTGGCAATGCCCCATAGATTCTCTATGGGTTCAGGTCAGGCGAGTTTGCTGGCCAATCAAGCACAGTATTCCCACGGTCATTGAAAGACATTTTGGTGCTTTTGGCGGTGTGGGCAGGTGCCAAGTCCTGCTGGAAAATGAAGTCAGCATCCCCATAAAGCTCGTCTGCGGAAGGAAGCATGAAGTTCTCCAAAATCTCCTGGTAGATGTTGACCCTGGACTTAATGAAGCACAGTGGACCAACACCAGCAGATGATATGGCTTCCCAAATCAACACAGACTGTGGAAATTTCACACTGGACTTCAAGAATCTTGCAGTGTGTGCCTCTCCATTCTTCTTCCATACTCTGGGTCCTTGGTTTCCAAATGAGATGCAAATGTTGCTCTCATCAGAAAAGAGGACTTTGGATGGACTTCCTGGGCGGAGCCTACTGGTGGGGGCAGCAAAAAATCAGCTGCCTCCGAATTCCTGGCTACGTACCTGTTTAGAGGATCTTCCATCTGACATCTTATCAGGTTTTCTTATCCTTCAGGCAAGAAGGAAAGAAGAAACTGTTTTGCTGGCAAATGCTCTTCGATTTTTGCAGCTTTTGTGCTTGCAAGGAAAGGGGGGCTAGCCCAAGGCAGAACGGCTGTCCATGCTGGGAACTTCAAACTGCCTTGTGCAGGACAAAGTAGGTCTCCCCCACTCTGCTCAAAGTTTTGTTTGATTTAATCTTATCACGAGCTGAATCCGTTTACTGCGTGGACAATAATTGCTTATCAACATTTTAGCTTCTTTTCTTTTTCTCCTCCGAAAAATTATTTACTCAGAGGCTTTTAAAATGGCGCCGAGCAGGCTGGTTTCTCCGGTAATAACGAACACTTTTTGCTAATCCTCACAAGAATTCAAAACAAAAGAGATTGCTTATCATATGTTTTGGTTTCACAATAGAAGAATTTTACTCCTTCATTAACCTTGCTTATCTGGAAGTTAAATGGTGATGAATCTGCTGAACGGTCTTGTTACAATGTTTACTCACTGAAAGTTTTGCCAAGCCTTAAACTTCAAAATAAAAGCCTCTTTACTTAAAGCTGCATATTCAGGCAATAGAGTTTTATTAACTGCAGGCAGATAAATTTTGAAATGGCCTCAAAACCAAATATTAACTTGAAGTCGTCACCCTCTACTTCCAGGGGCACATCCTCAGTGCCTGGCACAAAGCTGCAGCCTCCGCTTCCTACGCCCCCTGCTGGGGATGTGTTAACGAAAGAATTTTTCCTGAGTAATCTAAGCGAGGCTCTTAATGCACAGACAATTAAAATGGAAGATAAATTTAGAGATAATAGAGAGGAGAGAAAAGAGGAAATAAAAGAAATGAAAGAAGAAATTAAAAGTGAAATAAAAGGACTTAAACAGGAGCTGTATGAGAAATTTGAGGCTAAGGTTGATAAAATTAGAGACGACATGCTGAGTCTTGTAACTGTATTAACAGAACATATTTCTGGAGTGGAAGATACTCTAGAGGTTCTTAATGATGCCAATGCTAACTTGACATTGAAAACAGAGGTGGTGGAACAAAAAGTGGAAAATGCTGAAAAAGAAATTATTATGATACAGTAATGGAGTTCGCATTAAGAGTAAGGGGGCTGCGTGAGGAGAAACAGGAGAACCTGAAACAGATCCTATCGGAAGCTTTTGACCGCCTGATGGGAAGACCAGGGACCAACCAAGACTGGCAAATTGACAAAGCTTACCGCGTTAACTCCTGGCTGGCAAAGCAGAAGCAGCTTCCTCGAGACATCGTTATATATTTTACTACAAGAGAGCTTAGAAATATGGTACTGCAAGCGTCTTATAACACTAAGCTTCAAATTGGCGGTCAAGACCTGGCTGTTTTGAAAGAGATACCACCTCAAATGTTAAGAGCCAGGAGAGACTACGCTTTTTTGGTCGAAGAACTCAGAAATCGTCAGATACAGTATAGATGGGATGCACCATTCGGCATCATATTTACATTTGATAAGCAAAGGTACCGCCTCAACTCTGTATGGAAAGCCCAAGATTTTTATTATAATATATTGAAGGCCGGACACCCTGCACCATCTGGACCTAGAGAAAGACCACAAGAAGGACAGGATAGACAGCAAACTACACAACCACCAGACAAGATGGAGCATCTCTCTTCTCTAGAAGTGCAAGGTGCTATGGAACCAAGACCTAGCCGCATGACTACTAGACGTATGGAGAAACAAGCTAAAAAGCAACAGCATCAACAATCATCAGCCATCGATCAAGGAACTACAATAACAAATCTGGAAGCAGTGGGAGGAGCTAGACCTAAGGTTAAACAGGCCGTGCAGGAAGCTCTAAAAATGCTTCAACCAACCAAAGATGACAACTAAGATTTTAACATGGAATGTCAACGGACTGAACTCTCCACAGAAGAGGAAGAAAATATTTCATTATCTCAAACAGTTTAAGAACAATGTAATTTGTTTGCAAGAAACTCATATCAAATCAACTGATCAAAAATATTTGATCAACTCAAAACTTGGTCAACATTTTGCAGCTTCTGCTATGGAAAAGAAGAATGGTATAGTTGTATACTTAAGAAAAGATATGAAAGCTGAATTAATAGAAGCAGATCCCTTCAGAAGATATATTGCTTTAGATTTAATCTTAGAAGGGAAAAAGACATTACTTTTGGGAATTTATGCTCCCAATCAACAGCAAGATAGATTCTATAGAAATCTTCATGCTAAATTAGTACAGTGGGACTATAGTTCCTGTATACTATTGGGTGACTGGAATGGAGTGATAGACACTAAGAGAGATAAGAAGATTTCCCGCCTAAATACCAAGATGCGAGCAAAGTTACCCAAATCTTTCTTTGACATATGGATGATTTTGAATTGAGAGATATTTGGCGAGAAAGAAATGCAGAGGAATATGACTTCACTTTCTTCTCGGACAGGCATCAATCCCTCTCAAGGATTGATTTTATTCTAACCACTAATGATTTGCTTTCTAGGGTCAAGAAAACAAAGATTGCAGCTAGGGTCCTTTCGGACCATAACCCAGTTTGGATGGAGTTGGGAAGGGTAGTGCAGGCAAGAAGGTCTTGGAGATTGAATGAAAACTTATTTAGATATGAAAAGTATATTAATGATTGTAAAAATTACTATCTGAATATTTTGTTTTGAATATGAATAAGGGTACATCTATGGAATTTGTATGGGACGCAAGCAAAGCGTATATGAGAGGAGTTTTGATGAATATAAATAAAACACATAGAAATAAGCAAGGGTTAAAACGAACAGAACTGGAAGAGGAAATTAAGAGAAAAGAGCTGGAGTTAACAATGAACCCAGACGATACAAAGGTTAAGGAAGCTATTAACATATTAAAATCTCAATTTGACATGTTGATCTCTGACCAGGTAGCTACTAATTTATTATATGCAAAACACAATACTTTTTGTAATGCAAACAAACCTGGCAGATGGTTAGCTTATCAGATTAGGAAAAAAAGGAAAACTCGAAATATATCTAAACTGATTTACAGAGGGAAGGAGGTGTTTCAACAGGAAGAGATTCAAAAGGCTTTCTGGGAATTTTTTACAGAACTGTATAAAGGGGATAAAATTAATGGTTTAGACATAGACAAATATTTAGACAAAGAGAAAATACCTTCAGTTAGAGAAGAACACAGGCAAAAATTGAATCAACCAATAATCTCGGGGGAAATCCTGCAGGTAATTAAGCAATTAAAGTCAGGGAAAGCACCAGGTACAGATGGCTTGACAGCGGTTTACTATAAAAACTTACAGTTAGAAATGGTAGAACCTCTTAGAGAATTATTTAATATGATTCAAATGGAAGGTAAAGTCCCTCCATCTTAGAAGACAGCGTTTATATCTTTGATACCCAAAGAAGATCAAGATACTACTCAACCCAAAATTATAGACCTATTTCATTACTGAATGTAGATTATAAATTTTTACTAAAATATTAGCAAATAGGTTAATGTTGGTCACTCAACAATTGATACATACGGACCAAACAGGTTTTATACAAGGGAGACAGATGAAAAGTAATGTTAGATTAATTATTAATGCATTAGAATATTTGGGAAAGAACAACCAGATCCCTGCTGCGTTTATATTTTTGGATGCTGAGAAGGCCTTTGATCGAGTTAACTGGCAATTTCTGTTGAAGATACTGCAAAAAATGCAGATAGGAGATAATTTTTTACAGTCAATTAAAGCAATATACCAACAGCAAACAGCACAAATCATAGTCAATGGAAGTTTAACAGACTCTTTTCAAATTGGAAAAGGTACAAGACAGGGCTGTCCTTTGTCCCCATTATTGTTTATTATAACTTTGGAAGTATTGTTGAATAAAATACGGGGCTTGGATGGTTTAAAAGGGATCAAGATTAGGCAGCAAGAATATAGAGTCCGCGCTTTTGCGGATGATTTGGTCATAATATTGGAACAACCGCAGGAATCCAGTATGGTTTTAATGAATACAATTAATCAATATGGTCAAGTGTCGGGCTTTAAAATAAACTTAGGAAAAACCAAAATATTAGCTATAAATATGAATATTAAACAAAAGGAAGAATTAGGAGTGATGCTAGGATGTGAGGTAGTTAAATAAGTCAAATATCTTGGAGTTAACATTTTAACTTCAAATGGGAAATTATATAAGCATAATTATGAACCACTTTGGCATAGCATACAGACAGAGATGAAAAAATGGGAGAAATTGCACTTATCTTTGCTGGGTAGGATAGCGGCAGTGAAAATGAACATTTTACCAAAATTTTTATTTCTTTTCCAAATGTTACCTATACTTAAAAAAGATGCGAACCTTTTAGAATGGCAGAAGGGTATCAACAAATTTGTGTGGGCAGGGGTTCCGGGGAGTGGCCTGTCGCCGTCGGCAGCTTAACAGAGCTGCCCCCAGAATTCAGGTTCGTTATCTACTCAATATCAAGAAGATAACTCTTTTTTCAGACAAGAAAAAAGCAGTGAGGAATCTCAGCTGGTAAGAATCTTCTTTGATAGTTCACAGTTTGTTTTTTTGTGAGCTGTGGACGGAGGGGGAGGATCAACCCAAAGCTGAGTCATTCAACTCCGACCTGAACTTCGCAGCTGTATTCACAGCACTAGACAGGACCCCTCCCCTCAGGACAATCTTTAGAAAGAGACTATTAAAAATCAATACGAGCAAAGACCAAACTTGTGAACTTTGAAAACCTTCTCTATCTGAAATACCAGCTTCAATGTTATAAAAACCTCTTTTGTTTAATTGTCTTCAAAATGGCGTTACAGCTTCTGCATTTGTTATCCTCCAGCTTCCTGCTACAGAATTAAAGAAATATCTCTTAATTTAATTAGAGCTACTCCCTTAAAGCTTTTCAAGACTCTTTGTTGTTGATACAGGGACATTCCAAACATTCCAAACGGACTTTCTCTTTTGAAATCCTCCGTAAACCCCTTGAAAAAAAAAAAAAAAAAAGAAGGAAAAAAAGGGGGGGAGGAATTTCTTTTTCTCCACATAGCACAGTGGATTAGTAATTTAGAATAAATAATTAAAACTAAAATATAATGGCATCTAAATCAACCTCTGTCAATTAACTCCGAAACGTCTCCCATACCTGGTACAAAGTTGCAGCCCCCACCATCTATGCCCCTAGTGGAGATGTACTAACAAAGATTTTTTTCTGGAAATGTTTCAAAGAATCCAGAGAACAGAACTTAGAAATGTTTAAAGAATTCAGAGAACAGAATCTAGAAATGCTTAAAGAATTCAAAGATGAAATAAGGAATGAGATGGAAGTTCTATATGACAAATTCGATACCAGGTCACCAAAATGAATGATAATATGAGGGAATTGTAAATGTGATAACAGAATATATTTCTGGAATGGAAGATAATTTAGAAACTCTCAATGAAGCTAAAACTAACCTGATATCCAAAACTGAAGTGGTGGAACAAAAAATTGACAATGCTGAAAAACAAATTATTATGATACAGTATAAGCAGATGGAGCTTGCATTAAGAGTGAGGGGGCTGCGTGAAGAAAAGCAGGAGAACTTAAAGCAATGTTTTCTGAAGCTTTTGACCGTCTGGTGGAAAACTGGGATCCAATTTTGATTGGCAGATTGACAGGATTTTTTCGTGTTAACTCATGGGCGGCAAAACAAAGGCAACTTCCCCGAGACGTGGTAATATACTTTGTACAAGAGAATCTAGAAATATGATACTACAAGAGTCTTACAATACTAAGCTTCAAATTGGTGGATAGGACCTGATTGTTTTGAAGAAATACCGCCTCAGATGCTAAGAGCCAGAAGAGATTATGCTTTTCTGGTGGAAGAGCTCAGAAAGCATCAGATACAGTACAGATGGGATGCCCCATTCGGTATTATAGTTACAATGGACAAACAAAGATATCGTCTCAGCTCTGTATGGAAAGCTCGTGATTTCTATCATAAGATCTGAAGATGGGATACCCTGAACCTTCGGGATATGGTGAAAAACCACGAGACGAACAAGATAAACAGCAAACCACACAACCATCAGATAAAATGTATCATCTCCCTCTTCCGGAAGGGCAAGGAGTTAAGGAAAAAAGATCCAACCGTAAGATCACCAGACAACGGATAAACAAGCTACTATGCAACAATCTCAACAATCGTGGCCACTGATCAAGGAGCTACTGCAACAAGCTCAGAAGCTGTGGGAGGAGCTAAACCAAAGGTGAGACAGGCCTTGCGGGAGGCTCTAAAAAAGCTTCAGGCAACCAAAATGACAACTAAGATTTTGACATGGAATGTTAACGGACTGAACTCTCCACAGAAAAGAAAGAAAATATTTCATTATCTCAAACAGTTTAAGAATGACATAATTTGTTGCAAGAAACTCATATCAAATCAACCGATCAAAAATATTGTTTAACCCCAAACTGGGCCAACATTTTGCGACCTCAGCCATGGAAAGAAAAATGGCATAGTAGTATATTTAAGAAAAGATATTAAGCTTAGCTAATTGAAGCAGATCCCTTTGGAAGATATATTGCATTAGATTTAATCTTAGAAGGGAAAAAGACGTTACTTTTGGGAATTTATGCTCCTAATCAACAACAAGATGGATTTTATAGAAATCTCACGCTAAATTAGTACAGTGGGACTTTGAGTCTTGTATATTATTGGGTGACTGGAATGGCATGATCGACACCAAAAGAGATAAGAAGACAGCTCGCCCGAATACCAAATTTCGAGCTAAGTTACCCAAAGCCTTTTTGACATGCTGGATGATTTTGAATTGTGAGACGCTTGGCGCGAGAGGCATGCAGAAGAATATGACTTTACCCTTTTTTTCCAATAGACATCAATCTCTTTCAAGGATTGATTTTATACTAATTACAAATGATTTACTTTGTAGGGTGAAGAAGACAAAGATTATGGCGAGAGTTCTTTCAGACCATAATCCAGTCTGGATGGAATTGGGAAGGGTAGCCCAGCCAAGAGGTCCTGGAGGTTGATATGAAACTTATTTAGATTATGAAAAGTATGTTAATGATTGTAAAAAATTGTTATCGGAATATTTTGTTCTCAATATGAACAAGGGTACATCTTTGGAATATGTATGGGATGCAAGCAAAGCATATATGAGAGGAGTACTAATGAATATAAACAAAATACATAGACACAAGCAAGGGCAAAACGAAAAGAATTGGAAGAGAAATTAAAGGGAAAGAGTCAGAATTAACATTGAATCCAGGAGATACAAAGATTAGGGAAACAATTGCTATATTAAAATCTCAGTTTGATATGCTGATCTCTGACCAGGTAGCTACTAGTTTATTATATGCTAAACATAATACTTTCTGCAATGCAAATAAACCCGGTAGGTGGTTGGCTTATCAGATTAGAAAAAAAAGGAAAGCTCGAAATGTATCCAAATTGTGTTACAGAGGGAAGGAAGTGTTTCAACAGGAAGAGATTCAAAAGGGTATTTCGGGAATTTTTTACAGAGTTGTATAAAGGGGATAAAATTAAGGACGGAGATATAGACAAATACCTAGATAAAGAGAAAATCCCCTAGTTAGAGAAGAACATAGGCATAAGCTGAATCACCTATAACCTCTGGGGAAATTTTGCAGGCAATTAAACAATTAAAGTTAGGGAAAGCACCAGGCACAGATGGTTTTAACAGCTGTTTATTATAAAAATCTACAGTTAGAAATGGTAGAACCCCTCAGAGAACTATTCAATAAAATTCAATCGGGAGGGAAAGTGCCTCCTTCGTGGAAGACTGCGTTCATATCGTTGATACCAAAGAAGACCAAGACCTTACCCAACCAAAAAATTACAGACCTATTTCATTACTCAATGTAGATTATAAAATTTTTACTAAAATATTAGCAAATAGGCTAATGGGGGTAATTCAGCAACTGATACATACCGATCAAACTGGTTTTATACAGGGCAGACAGATGAAGGACAACGTTAGATTAATTATCAACGCTTTAGAATACCTGGGAAAGAACAATCAAATCCCGGCCGCATTCATATTTTTGGATGCGGAGAAAAGCCTTTGATCGAGTTAATTGGCAATTCCTGCTGAAGACATTGCAAAAAATGCAGATAGGAGATGGCTTTTTACGGTCAATTGGTGCAATATATCAGCAGCAAACAGCCCAGATCATTGTCAATGGAAGTCTGACAGACTCCTTTCAAATTGAAAAAGGTACAAGACAGGGCTGTCCTCTGTCCCCATTATTGTTTATTATAACTTTGGAAATACTGTTGAATAAGATACGGGCCTGGGCGGTCTAAAAGGGATTAAAATTAGACAGCAGAATATAGAGTCCGTGCATTTGCGGATGATCTGGTTATAATATTGGAACAACCGCAGGAAACTAGTAGGGTATTATTGAATACGATCAATCAATATGGTCAAGTCTCAGGATTTAAAATAAATCTAGGGAAAACCAAAATAATAGCTATAAATATGACTATCAAACAGAAGGAAGAACTGGGGGCGATGCTAAGATGTGGGTAGTTAAAAAGTTAAATATCTTGGAGTTAATATTTTAATCTCAAATGGGAAATTATACAAGTATAATTATGAATCACTTTGGCATAGTACACAGTTGGAGTTGAAAAGGTGGGAAAAACTGCATTTGTCCTTGCTGGGTAGAATAGCGGCAGTAAAAATGAACATTTTACCAAAATTTTTCAAATGTTACCAATACTTAAAAGAGATGCGAATCTTTTAGAATGGCAGAAGGGTATCAACCAAATTTGTGTGGGCAGGAAAGAAGCCGAGGGTAAAGATGAAAATAATGCAAGATGCACGTGAAAGAGGAGGATTGAAATTACCTAACTTAAAATTATACTATGACGCAGTGGCATTATCTGCAATTAGTGATTGGATTCATCTAACTAATGACAGAATTTTGAATATCGAGGATATGACTTGTTATATGGTTGGCATGCTTACCTGTTATTTAACAAAAAAAACGGATAAGAAATTTAAAAATCACATCTTAAGAAATGCTTTATTGCGGGTTTGGAAAAATATCAACATAAATTAATGATAAAGTGCCCATGTGGGCAATTCCTAGACATGCAATTGAAAATATGAATGTAGAACAAAAACACGATAGAACCACCTATAGACAACTTCTTATCTCAGAAAGAGGGGTGATGGAACTAAAATCTTTAGAGGTACTTAAAGAAGAGAAGGTAGTTCAAACATGGTTTCAGTATGGTCAACTACAGGCTAGGTGGAAAACAGATCAAAAAATTGGCTTTGTAAAAGTTGAGGATAATTTGTTTAAACAAATAAGAGATCAAAGCTCAATGCATATAAAGAGGATATATAATGTATTAGTACAGATGGATTCTGAAACGGAAACTGATTAAGGATTGTATGATAAAATGGGCTCAGAATATCGAGGAACCAATAATGCTTGAAACATGGGAAAGAATCTGGGTAAGAAATGTGAAATTTACACAAGCACAAAACTTGAGAGAAAATTTTATAAGATGTTTATAGATGGCACCTAGATCCTAAAAAAGCTTGCCTCTATGTATCCAATGTTCAACCTAAATGTTGGAGATGTGGTTCTTGTGATGCTACATATTTTCATATATGGTGGACATGTCGTAATGTCAAGGCATTTTGGATAAAAATATGGTGGATCCTGCAAAACATCTTTAAAAGAAGGATAAAATTTACCCCCCAGTTGTTTTTACTGGGTATATGTATTGATTTTACAGCAGCAGAGACTAATTTGATTCTGTATTTAATAACGGCAGCAAGACTCTTGGTGGCGCAGTATTGGAAGAAGAAAGATTTACCTACAATTCAAGAATGGACTTTGAAAGTTATGAACTTAGCCGAAATGGCCAAAATCTCAGCAT
Source organism: Thamnophis elegans (assembly GCF_009769535.1). NCBI lineage: Eukaryota > Metazoa > Chordata > Lepidosauria > Squamata > Natricidae > Thamnophis > Thamnophis elegans. The sequence goes on along the minus strand of NC_045549.1, from coordinate 34,062,602 downwards.
ATCTCAAAGAACATTCAAACGAGAGATATAAACGAGACTGGAAAAGTGGATTGATTACATAAAAAGTAAATATGGGACTAAGAAACTCCAGATAGCTTATGCTTAGTATCAGTAATAATTTAAATTGTTTAAATTTGGGTAACAGTAAGAAGCTGAGTTCAATGTAGAGATATTTTAGACTGTGATTGTTCAAAAATTATACCACGTATGGTCTTTGGGAAGTCGGGGGGAGGGAAGGGAGGTGGGGATTCAGGGGGAGGGGGGGAGGGGGGAAATACAATATGTGTTAAATTCCATGATTGTATTTGTATACTGTGGCTTTTCAATGTTAGTGCGAAAATAGAACAAACCGAATATACTGGAAGGTAATAGATACCGAAGGAAAGAGTCGAGTGAAAGAAGAAGGAGGGTGGAGAGGGTGAGAGAGAGGAGGAGGAGAAGGAGGGAGGGAACTGGAGAGGGAGTGATAGGTTTAAGGTTAGAAAGAAGGGGAGGGAAGTAGGCGTAGAGGGGTGTGTGAGAAGGAAGAATGAAGTTGGAGGGGGTTGAAAGAGGGTGTATGGTAGGCCAAGGTGGTATACTGGGTTTGTATTGTAGAGGGCATTTTCTATATAAGTGAGGGCCGTGTTTATTATTCAATGTTATATGCCCTGATTAAGCACAGTGAATATGTGATTGTATAGAATGAAAACATAATAAAATATATATTAAAAAACAAAACAAAAAAAAAAACAAATTTGTGTGGGCAGGAAAGAAGCCGAGGGTAAAGATGAAAATAATGCAAGATGTACGTGAGAGAGGAGGATTGAAACTACCTAATTTAAAACTATATTATGATGCAGTGGCATTATCTGTAATTAGTGATTGGATTCATTTAACCAATGATAGAATATTGAATATTGAGGGACACGATCTGGTATTTGGTTGGCATGCTTACCTGTTATTCAACAAAAATTGGATAAGAATTTTAAAAGTCATATTTTAAGAAATGCTTTATTGCGGGTTTGGAAGAAATACCAATATAAATTAAATGACAGGATACCCATGTGGGCAATTCCTAGACACGCAATTGAAAATATGAATACAGCACAAAAACAGGACAGAATTACTTACAGACAGCTTCTTACCTCGGAAAGGGGGGTATTACAATTAAAATCTTTAGAGGTATTAAAAGAGGAGAAGGTAGTTCAAACATGGTTCCAGTATGGGCAATTACAGGCTAGGTGGAAAATAGATCAAAAATTGGTTTTATTCAAGTTGAGGATAATCTGTTTAAACAAATAAGAGATCAAAGCTTAATGCATATAAAGAGGATATATAATGTATTAATACAGATGGATTCGGAAACAGAATTAGTTAAAGATTGTATGATAAAATGGGCTCAAAATATTGAGGAACCAATAATGTTGGATACATGGGAAAGAATCTGGGTAAGAAATGTGAAATTTACACAAGCTCAAAATCTGAGAGAAAATTTTTACAAGATGTTCTATAGATGGCATTTAGATCCTAAAAAGTTGGCTTCTATGTATCCGAATGTACAGCCTAAATGTTGGAGGTGTGGTTCTCTCGATGCTACATATTATCATATATGGTGGACCTGCCAAAAGGTTAAGGCATTTGGATAAAATATGGTGGGTCATGCAAAATGTTTTTAAAAGAAGGATAAAGTTTAGTCCTCAGTTATTTTTACTAGGTATATGTACTGACTTTACAGTGGTAGAGACCAATTTGATTCTGCACCTGATAACTGCAGCAAGACTGTTGGTGGCGCAATATTGGAAGAAGGAAGACTTGCCTACAATCCAAGAATGGACATTGAAAGTAACAAACTTAGCTGAAATGGCTAAAATATCGGCATATCTCAAAGATCATTCAAATGAGATATATAAACGAGACTGGAAAAAATGGATTGACTATATACAAAATAAATACGGGACTAAGAAATTCCAGTTAGCCTATGCTTAAGATCAGAAATGATTTAAACTGTTAAAAGTCAGTTCAGTAAGAAGAAGCTAAGGTCAATCTAGAATGTCATTAATTTCTTTATTTCTTTTTTCTCAATAGATTTTAGACTGTGTTAGTTAAAAATCCATACCGTGTACGGGTTCTGGGAAGTCGGGGGGGGGAAGGAGGAGGGGGGTGGGGGGGGTGGAGGGAGGGAGGGGTACACACAACAACAACAACAAAAAATTGTACTTCAATGTCTTAATGATTGACAAATGATGACATATTTGTGTTTTTTTTAAAGAAAAATAAAAAAGTTCTGTTTATAAAAAAGAAAAAGAAAAGAGGACTTTGGACCACTGAGCAACAGACCAGGTCTGTTTTTCTTTAGCCCAGGTAAGATGCTTCTGACGTTGTTTCTTGTTCAGGAGTGGCTTGACAAGAGGAATACAACATTTGAAGCCCATGTCCAGGATCCATCTGTATGTGGTGGCTCATGATGCACTGACTCCAGCCTCAGTCCACTCCTTGTGAAAGTCCCCAACACTTTTGAATGGCCTTTTCCTGACTATCCTCTCCAGGCTGCGGTCATCCCTGCTGCTTGTGCACCTTTTTCTTCCACACTTTTCCCTTCCACATAACTTTTTATTAATGTGCTTTAATACAGCACTTTGGGAACATCCAACTTCTTTTGCAATTACCTTTTGAGGCTTTCCCTCCTTATGGAAGGTTTGAATGATAGTTTTCTGCACAACTGTCAGGTCAGCAGTCTTTCCCATGATTGTGATTTCTATTGAACCAGACTGAGAGACCATTTAAAGGCTCAGGAACCCATTGCAGCTGTTATGGCTTAATTAGCTGATTAGAGTGGGACACTTTGAGCCTAGAATATTGCACTTTTTCACAATATTCTAATTTTCAGAGATTGCGGATTTGGGGTTTTCATGAGCTGTACGCCATAATCATCACAATTATGACAAATCACGGCTTGAACAATCTTGCTTTTCATGTAATGAGTCTCTCATATATTAGTTTCACCTTTTAAGTTGCAATACTGAAATAAATGAACTTTTGCATGATATTCTAATTTTTCGAGTTTCACCTGTGTATCCGGTTATTCTGTCAAGCTGCATTACCTTAACTTTTGCTACTGTGGTGTCTAGCACCTATTTTCTACAATACCTTTGGACAGGTTAGAGGTATCTATGGCCAACCCCCCTCCCAAAGTGGGCAATATCTACTTGTGATATATTCTTCTTTTCCAGTGGCGGTGTTGCTATCACCTTTGCAAATGCTTTAGCAAGATTTTTTTTTATCAGCTTACGATATGTCTTCAGTTGTCAAATCAGATAATGTTCTCCATTCCAGAGTTATTTGTTCACTACCTGGGTTTAGACACTGGAAAATCACTGGAGAAAAGTGGTCTGTGCTGTTCAGCAAAACTGAAGGTTGAGAGGCTCTGAAATTCAGTACCCTACAGGAACTCTTTATATTTTTGTGCAAATCTATTGGTATATAGCAATAACATTTACACACTGCTCCACAGGGCTTTACAGCTATCGTCTAAGAGGTTTACAGAGTCAACATATTGCCTCCAACAATCTGGGCCCTCATTTTACTGACCTCAGATGGATGGAAGGCTGAGTCAACCTTGAGCTGTTCAGAATTGAACTCTTGGAGTGAGCAATGATTTGCCCTGCAATTCTGCATTCAAACGATTGCGCCACCGTGGCTCTTATATCCCATGCATGTTAGTGCTGTCCCAGTCACCCACAGACCAGTGGTGGGATTCAAAATTTTTTACTACTGGTTCTGTGTGTGTGGCTTGGTGGGTGTGGCTTGGTGGGAGTGGCAGGAGAAGAAATGTAATAAATATAGTCCTATGAAAACTGGAAACAAAGAATACAGACAAACAAAGAGTAATTCAACCTCCATTAGGATGGAATTCCTGCTGTTTTAGCTTGGTCATCCGCTCCTTCCCTTCTGCCTTTTCATGACCCACACAAAGAAATTTGCAGTGTCTCACAAGAAGCCTGAAAAATGTCCTGACAGTTTCCATTATTATAAAGTGTCTACTTTTCTGAATTCCCAGTTCATTGTTTTTTCTACTACTGGAACACATGGGAATGCAGGATGGAAAGGCTGTTTTAATTCCTTCATCTTATTTAACTCCCCTTCCTCATTTCTGATGCCATGACACTGGAGGCAACATCTAATAGAAAACCTGACAATTGTTTGGAATTCTGATGCTACAGATGATATAATGTATAAAGGAAAAAGAAATCTCCCCTGGGTGGATAAGAATGAAGAGAAATTGCTGCCCCCAAAGTAAAACTCCCTGCTACTATTCCATGATCGGTTTTCTTAGTAAACCATAACAAATGTGATTATAATTTAGTCAACCCATCCAAAAAGACACTGGGGTCTTTGTTTTAGGGAGATGGAAAACTACCATATGCATTATTATTAACTCCACTACAAGTAGCAGTAGTGTAACAAATCACACATACTTGTGTAGTATTCTTGTGTATGAAAAGAATATTAAAAGAAAGCTCAGAGAGTAGATTAGACATTTATCAGTGATGTATAGTTCTTTTCCAAGGATCTCTGTTTAAAGGACATTTCCTGCAACAGTCAAAGTACTATAGCACCACCTAGTGGTAAAGCAAACAAATCTCTGTTGTTTTTAGAATGTGTACCTTCCTGTTTCTATACAGCTGATACAGATTATATTTACATAGATCTATATATTTATCAGACCTTTCAACTTCCAAAATACATATTTGTTAGCATTATGTGACAACATAAATCATCACAAAATGTCTTGGAAGAAAACGATACCAATATATTATTTGCAATATAGTTCAGGAATGCTGTTGATTTCATTGTTCAAAAAAGCTTCATAGTATACCATAAACTGCAGGACCATAAATCTCAGTATAGGGTTTATGGGATACCACCTAAATTGTAATGAATGGCAATACTTCTGATTTTTTTCTTTAATGGCAATGTATTGCATACAGATGCATTTTTTAAAATTTTCTTGTATGACATATTCTGTTGCTTTTCCAGAAGGGCCAAACACATCTTACAATTTTTCCATGTAAATTAGATAAAGCCAATAAATGACTCGCTTAAGGTCAAATAATAACTTTCTGCAGCTGAAAGTGAACTTGAATGTGTGCTTCTTAGTTCCCTATCTCTTTAATAATGTTTTAGTGATAATATATCAAAAGTTTTCCAATGTACAAAATATGTGGAAATTGTTTATTTTCAAGCACACTGAATTATCGCATAAGTACCGTATTTTTCAGAGTATAAGACGCACCTTTTACCTCAAAAAGAGGCTGAAAATCTGGGTGCGTCTTATAAACTAAATACAGCATTTTGTTTCCTCCCCAAACCCCACCCCCTTCACCAAAATGGCCATGCATAGCCTTTAGGAGGTTTTCAGAGTTCTCCTGGGGCTGGGGGAGGACAGAAATGAGTGAAAAACAGGCCATTTTTTGCTCAATTTTGACCCACCCCCCAGCTCCCAGGAGCACTCTATAAGCCTCCTAAAGGCTATGCATGGCCTTTTTTTGGACAAAAAACGGGCCTGTTTTCATGAAAAATGAACAGCTTTTTGTTCATTTTGGGGTGCTCCAAATGGGGCACTCTACGGGCCTCCTAGAGGCTATTCATGCCCTTTTTTTGAAAAAAAAAAAAAGAACTGTTTTTGTGAAAATCAGGCTGTTTTTGGGAGGGCTGCAGAGTGCAAAAACTTTTTTAAAAAGTTTGCCTCTTCAAAATCTTGGTGCATTTTATACTCCAGTATAAATATACTCCAAAAAATATGGCATATATGCTTACACCATACTATAATTAGATTCAAATATCTGGATCTCAGCTCCAATTTTCTTTCCTCTTTCCTTTTCTTCTTTCCTGTCCTGTTTTGCATGTGCAAATGCAAAAGGGGAAAACATTTCTACTTTTGTTTTGTTTTTAGTTTGTTTTCCTAGCTCTCTGCCAGTGAAAACAGAGTTTGGGCAGGCCGCACATGACCCCCACCCCCACCCCATTTTTTACCATGATGGCCTCTTGCAGCCCTCTACCACAAAAACAGAGCTTGGGGGCCCACACAGCCTTCCTGAACTCCAATTTTGCTTGCAGAGGCACTGCAGGCTGGTCCTTTGCTGTTTCCAAGGTGGGTCCACAGGCCAGTTCTGAGCACCCCATGGGCCAGCTTGACACCTGGCTCTAAGTTAATAAAGGAAGTCAAGCTGCCTTGGAAGTTTTAACATCGATTAAAATAAGGAAATAATATATTTTATTTCTCTCCAAGTTTTTTTAAAAGAGAAGCAAAAGGTACACAATGCCACCAACATGAGACATAAGGTATTTTCTTAAATCACTGTACAGTACATGGTGTATGCTTCAGTTCATATCTTACACCCCACAACCTTACCTTTAGGAAGCACTTCATTCACATAAATGAGCAAAACACAGCTTAGGATCTGTTTTTTAAAAAACCTACACAATAAAAGGTTTGGCAGGATTGCATCATGTGATATATTGTTCAAGTTTCTTGTTCTTTCATTATTCACAGGGCATTTTTCTCAACTCACATCATGCAAGCCATCTTTCAACTATTTTTTTTAATACACCCTGAAATCATTTATCAATATGCAATGCAAGATTCAAAGAGGCGTCTTTCTCATTTTTTTTTTTTTTGTAGATTTTATTAGTATTTGTAGGCCGCCCTTTTCCCTGAGGGGACTCAGGGCGGCTCACATAAAATCGGGGAAGGGGAATACAGACGTTAAGATAGAGACATATAATAAAATAGTAAGCAACATACATTCATCATTCGGGAGGGGTAACTATCCTTGTCCCCAGGCCTGATGGGCGAGCCAGTTCTTAAGGGCTGTGCGGAAGGCCTGGACGGTGGAGAGGGTGCGAATCTCTACGGGGAGCTCGTTCCAAAGGGTCGGGGCTACTACTGAGAAGGCCCTCCTCCTTGTAGTTGCCAGCCGACATTGGCTGGCCGATGGAATGCGGAGGAGGCCTAATCTATGTGATCTTATTGGTCGCAGGGATGTAATTGGCAGAAGGCGGTCTCTCAAGTATCCAGATCCACTGCCATGTAGGGCTTTATGGGTGACTAATAGCACCTTGAAGCGCATCCGGAGATCAACAGGTAGCCAGCGCAGCTCGCGGAGGATAGGTGTTATGCGGGTGAACCGAGGTGCACCCACAATCACTCGCGCGGCCGCGTTCTGTACTAGCTGAAGTCGCCGGATGCTCTTCAAGGGCAGCCCCATGTAGAGCACATTGCAGTATTCCAGCCTAGAGGTCACAAGGGCCCGGGTGACTGTTGTGAGAGCCTCCCGATTCAGGTAGGGTCGCAACTGGCGCACCAGGTGAACCTGGGCGAATGCCCCCCTGGTCACAGCCATTAAATGGTGGTCAAACGATAGCTGTGGATCCAGGAGGACTCCCAAGTTGCGAACCCTCTCTGAGGGGTATAAAATTTGACCCCCCAGCCTGAGAGATGGAATATTGGTCGAATTTTTGGGAGGGAAACACAACAGCCACTCGGTCTTTTCTGGGTTGAGCACAAGCTTGTTAACCCTCATCCAGTCCATAACAGCTTCAAGGCCTCGGTTCATCACGTCTGCCGCTTCATTGAGTTGGCACGGGGCGGACAGATACAATTGAGTATCGTCCGCATATTGATGGTATCTAATCCCGTGCCTGCGAATGATCTCTCCCAGCGGTTTCATGTAGATGTTGAATAGTAGGGGGGATAAGACCGAGCCCTGAGGCACCCCATAAGTTAGGGGCCTAGGGGACGATCTCTGCCCCCCCACTAACACCGACTGCGACCTGTCCGAGAGGTAGGAGGAGAACCACCGCAACACGGTGCCTCCCACTCCCACCTCCCGCAGTCGTCGCAGAAGGATACCATGGTCGATGGTATCGAAAGCCGCTGAGAGGTCAAGGAGGACCAGGATGGAGGAATGTCCTCCATCTCTGGCTCTCCAGAGATCATCGATCAATGCGACCAAAGCGGTTTCTGTGCTGTAACCGGGTCTGAAGCCTGACTGGAAGGGGTCTAGATAGTTTGCTTCCTCCAAGGACCGCTGGAGCTGGAAGGCCACCACCTTCTCAACAACCTTCCCCAGGAAGGGGAGGTTGGAAACTGGACGATAGTTATTAAGGATAGCTGGATCCAAAGATGGTTTCTTCAGGAGGGGTCTCACCACCGCTGCTTTCAGTGCAGCGGGGAAGTTCCCCTCCCGAAGCGAGGCGGTCACAACCGCCTGGATCCAGCCTCGTGTCACCTCACTGCAGTTAGTAACCAGCCATGAGGGACACGGATCCAGTACACAGGTGGAGGTACTTACAGCCCTCATGGCCTTGTCCACATCCCCAGGGGTAACGTCCTGAAACTCAACCCAGAGCTGTTCTGGTTGATCCTCCTGTGCCTCGGCTGGAACTGCGGGGGTGGAGTCCAAGTCCGACCGAAACCGAGCAATTTTGTCCGCTAAGAATTGGGCATAATCTTCAGCTCTGCCCTGCAAGGGTTCCCCCGCTTCCCTTTTATTCAATAGGGAGCGGGTTATCCTAAACAGGGCGGCTGGACGAGACTCAGCGGACGCAACCAAGGTGGCTATGTGAGATCTTTTTGCAGCCCTAAGTGCCCTGGTGTATTCCTTGGTGCAGGTGGTTACCATTGCTCGGTTCGATTCGGACTTATCGGACCTCCAACGGTGCTCTAGGCATCTCCTCCGGCGCTTCATCTCCCGGAGTTCCTCGGTGAACCAAGGAGGTCTCCGGGATCCGCCGCCTCGGAGGGGCCGCAGTGGCGCAATCCGGTCGAGGGCCTCCGATGCTGCCGAGTGCCACGCAGCAACCAGAGTCTCTACCGGACTGTGGGCGAAAGTGTCAGGAATAACCCCAAGCTCTGTCTGGAACCTTGACGGTTCCATAAGGCGCCTGGGGCGGAACCACCTGGTCGGTTCCTCCTCCCTACAGTGGGGGTTTGGTCTCCGGAAGTCGAGCCTCAGTAGGCAGTGGTCTGACCACGACAGGGGTATGATGTCGTTCCCCCTCAGACCAAGATCACAAATCCACTGCTCCGAGAGAAATACAAGGTCAAGCATGTGCCCCGCCGAATGGGTTGGGCCTCGAATTACTTGGGTCAAGCCCATGGCTGTCATGGAAGCCATGAACTCCTGCGCCCCCTCAGAGTTTTCACCGAGCGACGGCAAATTAAAGTCCCCCAGGACCATCAACCTAGGGAACTCAATTGCCAGCTCGGCTACCGACTCGAGGAGCGAGGGGAGGGCTGCTGCAACGCTGTTGGGAGGCAGGTACGTTAACAGCAGACCCACTTGACCCTTGAGGTCCAACTTTAACAGCAAAGACTCACACCCGACAATCTCCGGAGCAGGGACCCTACGAGGAACTAACGACTCCCGGATAACAGCGGCCACACCCCCACCCCTTCCCTGGGCTCTCGGCTGGTGTAGCACCTGAAATCCTTCTGGGCACAGCTCTACAAGGGGGACTCCTCCCTCTGGGCCCAGCCAGGTTTCAGTAATACATGCCAGGTCTGCCCTCTCGTCTAAAATTAAGTCCCGGACGAGAGGAGCTTTATGTACAACAGACCTGGCATTTAGCAACAACAGCCTGAGACCAGGCTGCCTGGAAATTTAGCTGCCATGAAACGAATAGTGCCACAATAACTCAGACCAAATCTCTGTTTAAACCCCAGTGGGTTTAAGCAGCAGGAGTTTCATATCATCGCTAAGTATTTTCAGTGATGGTCTTTGATGTGATTCAGTGCAAATCTAATTCTGAAATATGTGAACTCAGTGCAAATCATATTTTTGATGCAAGACAATGAATAGTTTTAATTAAGCTGGCAACAAACCCCTAAATATTTCAGCTCACAACATGCTCGCACTATCAGGAGAATTAAAATGTACATTCCTAATCTTTCATAATGATGAAATTCAAAATGTTATTGTGTTTTTAAAGGATTCCCATTGTTAGGCAGCATATTCATTATGTTACAGTGGCTGCACATCTAATTCCACAGTAGGGAATGTGTTCAAAATACAATATTGCATGCAGCAATAATAATAGATTAAAATACACAGAAATTCAATAAGATGAAATACCATGCCAAATTCTAAAATCCTACTCAGAAAAAAGAAATCACCCCATAATGACATTTGTAATTATGATTTTTTTTTTCATTTCAATTTGCAGTGTATGCTAATTGTGCTGATAATTACAGCACTTTTTGCATGTTAATTCACATGTTGCCAGCAATATGAAAGAGTGTTTTCTGAAAAACTTAGTTTGCGCCTAAACCTCTGACCAAGGGTATTGGAAAGAAAGAGCCATTGTTCTTATCTAAAAGCCTTTGTTCTTTCACTAGAGTCAAAATACAAGCCACTCACATTCTTATATTGTAAAAAAACAATGAAGAGTGACTAGTGACAGGAGCTACAAAATGACTTAGTATGGCATAACAGCAGAATACTGATTTATGATCTGGGCATGACAACTTCACAGAAAATTTACTTTCTCTTCCTATGCATTTTTGTCTTATACATATCAACTTGCAACATAAGAACTGAAGTCTTCATTTCAAGGAAATATTATTAGATATCAACTTTTTATAAAATTTGAAAAACAGTCTCAGATTCAAATTCATTGTTAGTTGCCCCTCTACTGTGTAATTATATGTACTTAAATCATTTTACTAGAATTGTAACAATATACACATGGTTGACAGTGATTATATGATGAGATTTGCTAGATTCATACTTGGTTTTAGAAGATTCAAAATGTTTAACAAACCATTGGCCAATAAAGAATATTCTTTATCTTTTCTAATGTCTTTATATGTCTTTATACTGGTTTCTAGCTTGTTTTTATTGCATTTTTATTTGCTTATAAATTAATACCTTGAGCTGCTCTGCGTCTTTATATAAGAAGGAAGGTCATAGAAATCAAATAAATAAAATAAAATAAAATAAAATAAAATTTGATCTGCAACATACTGTACATCTTGTATACATACAGTATGTTTAATGGCAACAGCTTTTTTGAAGGCTGGATTAACTATATATTAAATTGTTAGTTTGAAACAAAATTGTGAAGTCTTCTACCCAAGCATTATTCTATTTCCTGAACAATACACTGATAACAGTTCTTGCAGTCCAATTCCAGAAGAAAGCATTCTCTATGTTGCATCAAAAAGCCCCAATCCTTGTAGATCACTATTAACGGTAATTGATTTTAATATTGTTGCATTCTTTATCTTATGAGTTTGGGGAATAAGGGACAGCATTTTTATGGAAAATTGAGATACAATGTGTGGATACCTGCAACACAGCAGAATTTATTCATCCACAGTGCTGCTTGCCTTGACAGTTGTTGCCTGAACGCTGAGACTTCTATCATCTGAGCCTACCAATATAATTATAGTGTTCTACTTTCCCTGTGTACAATCTTATGTATGTGTTCAAGTAACAAAGTATTATTTTACTGATCTCAGTATGCTCTGATTAACACCATTATCTTTATACAACGCATAGTCACTGAACTTTTGTTTAGTCAAGTTCTAATTATCGGCCTTTTTCTTCCATAAATGATGATTATTTTTGCTACTACTGTCTGTTGTTTGTTTTGCAGATTAGGAAAGGCGCATGAAATAAGGATAATTGTTTCTCTAATCCAAACACATTTAAAGAACTCCAACAAAATATAAATGAGTGTACAGCATTCAACAAATTCAAGCTGAATAACCTGTATTGCTAATAAGGCAAGAAAAGCACACAGAGGATGGGCTCCTGGAACACTTTCTAATATCTTGGCCAGCAGGACTTATGAAGCTATCGGTGTTTTTTTTAATGATCTAATATATTGTGGTTTATACATACTTTATTTGCAGCTACTAATAAGTATGTATACTGTATGCATGTAACCTATTGTCATGGCCCCATTGGAGCCTGGTTTGGAGGAGGTGAAGGAGGTGGAACTGGGACCATCTGATAGGGATGACATGTCTACTTTGGCATGTTTGGAGTAGCCAGGGACTGAGGGCAATGCTGTCCCAGGCAGCTCAGGCATTGCAGTTGGTAGTTGACCAGGATGGAAAGCTGATGGCCTTCACAGACACAGGGGATGATTGCACTACTTCTGACAAGCAGTGGTGCTGATAGGCAGGTGATCTTTTCTGATGAGGAACAGCTGCCTCCTCCATTCGATCCAAGGGTATGGAGAATGGAGCATAGCCAAGCTCAGAAAAGGGCAGCAAAGCTAGTTAGGAAAAGGTCCTCCCACCCATTTTCACAAGGAATATCTGGAGTGGACTTTTTCCACTCAGGACAAGTGACTTAAGGACAAGTCGTGGGGAGTTAGTTTTTGCCAGGATCAATTATTTGCTTTGGATTATACTCCCCAGCTTTGACTCATGCATTTTTGCCTTGCTTTGAGGACTGCTTTTCACCTTCGTTTTGAGGATTGCCATTTGTTTTGTCCTATCCTTGTGGAGTTTTTTTGCCCTTTGCTTTGTTTCACCTTCAGACACTTTGCCTTGTACCCTGCCTTTGCTTTGAGGACTGCCATTTATCTTGGACTTTGGCTTTTGGCTTTCCTGGTAATATATGGGCTGTGGTTTCGGGGACTGAGAGAACGGTGTTCAGGGTAATGTGGGGCTGAATCTTACTGGTGGTTGCAGGACCATTTGTTGCGCACTTCTTGGGAACAATAAAGGACTTTTGCCTGCTTTTACTTGACCACCTGGGTCATAATTTATGTATGTATATGAACTTGTGTGACTATAATTATCTATTCAGTGTGATTATACGTATGTGTTGCTTTTATTGTTGTTTTGTGCAATGTTGCTTCATGATCTTGATTTTTAACCACAGATAAGTTAGCTTGTGCCTGATTTATATTGTATTTGAAAAGGAAAAGGAGCTCACTAAATGTGTTTTCTTAATTATTCAGACTTTTATTATATGTAAGTGATATTTAATGAATATGATATAGTCTTATAATTTATGTCCCAAAGATCCTTTTCTAAAGAGGCAACAGGACTTTCTAGTTTTTCTTTGAAAATGTTTTGCTTCTTATCCAAGAAGCTGCTTCAGTTCTGACTGGATGATTTCCCCTTTTTCTTTAAAGAAAAAACAAGAAAGTCCAGTTGCCTCTTGAAAAAAGCATGTCTGGAATTACCATGACCTGGATGACTGAGAATCTCCATAAACATCTTACAATTTATGTACAGGTACTCCTTAACTTACAAGCATTCATTAAAAATTACAAAAGCACAGAAAAAGTGACTTACAACTGGTCCTCAGACTTACAACCATCCCAGCTTCCTAAAATCATTATCAGAATACAAGTATTTGGCAACTGAAATGTACTTACAATAGTTTCAGGGGACCGGATAACATGGCTTCCATTTGCGACCATCCCAGCTGGAGTCTCATGCACTTAACAACTCATGATTGACTTAACAACTGCATTGATTCACTCTACAACTGTACCAAAAAATAATAGAACTGAGCATAATTCATTTAACAGCCACTTGCTTCCAATTGTGTTACAGATCAGCAATAGTGATTGTTTAATGTTCTGATACCAACTTAGGATAACTTTGAAGTACCATATTTTGTGGAGTATAAGATGCACCTTTATTCCTCAAAAAAGAGGGTGAAATTCTGGGTGCATTTCATACACTGAATATAGCATTTTTTACCTACCAAAATCCTGTGTCCTTTGAAAAAATGGGTATACAGAGAGTTTGAGGGGCTTGCAAAGTGCTCCTGGGGGTTGGGGAGGGCAAAAGTGAGCAAAAAATGGGCCGCTTTTGCTCGTTTTTGCCCCCCCCCACCTCCAGGAGTACTCTACAAGCCTCCCAAGCTCTGCATGTCCCCCCCATTTTTTTTTGCAAAAAAAAGAGGTGTGCAGAGGGTTTGGGAGGCATGCAAAGTGCAAAAACTTTTTTTAAAATTTACCTCTTCAAAATCATGGTGCATCTTATACTCCAGTGCATCTTATGGTCCAAAAATATGGTATGAAGTTTAGGAAAGGGTTAATTTTATTCCAATCACAGAATAAGGGTACATGAAAGAAAGTATTTCAATAAATAAATAAATAAATAATCTAAAGACAAAAAAAGATGCAATAGCAGCAACTGGAGCTAAACTAAGAAGACACACAATTTCAATCCTTTTAAAGGCTATATACAAGATGCAGAATTAAATCTTTAGTTAGCAGAGAAGAAGCATCTTAATTGAACATTGGCCCTCTGCCATCATAATTATGTCAAAAGCTAAATTAGACACTAGAGTTACGAGGAATAATGATAAAGCAAATGAGGAGTTGTACCACAAGAGCAGTAATTAATTCAAGGAGCAGGAAGCACAAGGTAATGCATTTTTCAACATGGTAGCAATATGCAGGTATTTAGAAACCTATGTCAGATCCTATATCTTGTTTTGTACAAAAAACTGTTTTTAAAGGCAGGTTGTGTATATAATTCAGCCAACTTAGCTTTTGGCTCAGTTCAGCACAATTGGCAGATACTACTTGCTGTAGATCCAGGATTGAAATAACATGGTGTTTGGGGTTAAGGCTGAAATGATTTGCAAGAGTTTTTGGAACCTATCCCTAATTTCATATTTAAATCACCTCAGCTTCACTCTTTTAAATCAAGTACAGATATGTTCAACTAACTTGATTAGGAAAAAAATCCATCTTTTAGACTCAACCAAAGTAAAACATTATGCACAAAACTTGATGGCAAACAACTAATAAAGGGAAAAAAATTGAATAAGACTACACTCTGTTAAAATAATCAGTATCCCTTTTGTCTCTTTCTGAAGAATGTACCTCTTGATTCTCATTTCCCCATTAAAAGTATCTTTCTTTCTCACAGATGGAAGAGTTTCAAAACTCTTCAAAATATGAGCTTCTTCTTATATAATAAATTAAAGACATAATTTGAATAATGTTATGGCATGACGAGAACTATGCTTACAACAAAATATCTTTTTTTCTATTATTCATTTGTGGGGCACTGTTTGTTTGTTTGTTTGTTTGTTTCCTGATAAAGTGATGGAGAGTCAAATGTAATGACACTGACTCTCCAGCACTCCAGGTCCTACTGACTATAAGGGAGCACTAGCGATTGACTGATAATTAAATATTTTTCTATCTGTCCCTCTACTTAGCACCATGAATATTCTTATCTAAAAGATTGCTATTTTGAAATCATTTTCTTTTGCCTTTCTTCTCAAATGCACAAGCTTTTGAACTCTTCTATAATATTATTAGCTAGGCATAGCTTTGGTTATACTTACAACATATTTCTTATAAATAGAATTCCTTTCTATTATAGCTATAAAATCTGCTTTCCTAATCTTTGTTGAGGTCAGATTCTGGTCATGCTACGTGCACAAATGGAATGCGTCAACCTCCTGCATACGATTGTCAGAACTTAATATAAAAATATCAATTTTTGTAGTCAAGACCCACTTCCATGGTCTAGGAATTCTCAGATGACTCAAATCTAGGAAAGACATGACTATCTTTAGACTGAACTAGGAAATGCTACTTTATTTCAGTGTAGAGTTTGATTAAAATAATAATAATGTGTTGGTCATCAACATTCTTTCTCTCTTTTGCACTAGAAATGGTATTTTGTCCTAGGAATGGAAAAGTATAAGAATATGTCTGCCTAAGAAGGGTCCATACATACAATGTCAGACTATAAGGCCATTTTTTAATATGACATTTTCTGACAATAAGCAACCAAATGCTTATAGTAATTTCAGATATAGATCTTGGGCATATAATTTATATGTCCTTTCAGGTAATGTAGAACTATAATAAATAATAGCCACTGAAACCCCTTTCTCTGCAAATGTGGCAATAATCTATCTATATGTGTTATAGGAATGACTTTCAGTGAGAAGAAGTACTTTATTGTCTTTCAGTCACTTGTATTAGATCACATTGTGTTCTGGTGTTTAAATAGAAAAATATATATTTCCCAACCTATTACTATGGCTATAAACTACTTTGGACCTGAGTGATACCTTTCTCTATGAATGTATTGCTCAGAAATGAACCCAAAACACTCGAGTGTAACCACCGTAAACAAATTGATAAATAATTTGGTTCATTTTTTCTAGGAGTACAATTGTTTGTCAAAGTAGGCTAAAACGAATGCAGGATTATTCCAATTGCCCCACCAATGATGGTTCAACATCACTGACCCAACTTATGAGCATTAAAGCAATTAGATTTGCCCATACAAGCATATATTATATGTTCAACAGGCATACCTCATTTTAGCGGTAAATTTGGGTCATATGAATGGCTTAATTATAATCCTAGGTTTTCTGTAAATTACTGTACACAGAGCTCATTAAAAGACTGATATTCCAATGTGGTCTTGCCCCTCCTCCCCAACAGGTATATTACAGTTTTTAAGAGTGGTATCAACCCACAATGAAACTTATTTCAAATATGTTTTCAATTAGCCTCACTTTGATGTTGATCAATCATGAAAGAAATATATACTGGATTAGTAGTATCTGAATTTTACACTTCATTTGCCAGCAGAATCCCAAGATTCTTCCAATTGGTTCAGCTATAATGAACTTAACCAAAATGGCCATGCATAGCCTTTAGGGGGCTTTCAGAGTTTCCTGGGGGCTGAGGAGGAGAGAAATGAGCACAAAATGGGGCATTTTTGATTGTTTTTGCCCCCCCCCCCAAGTAGGCCCCAGAAGCACTCTATAAGCCTCATAAAGGCTTTGCATGCCTTTTTTGACAAAAAATGGACCCGTTTTTGTGAAAAACAGGCTGTTTTTGGGAGGTCTGCAGAGTGCAAAACCTTCTTTTTTCTCTTCAAAATCTGAAAATCTAATCTGGTAATCAGATCTAGTAACATATTGACTCAACATACAACCATAATGGCTTACAATCATAATTCTGGGTTCAGTTATAGTCATAAGTCAAGGTCCACCTGTAGAGTTGCCACAACCACTGCTATTCTACTTTTGTTTAAAAAAATGCAATATGTGACCCAAATGATTTTTAGTTCAAATGGAAACCTAATAGCACCTTATCTATTCTGTTAAAAGAACTTAAATGTTCATCAGGACAATTAGGGCACACAATCCATATATTGGACATGTGTATGTGTAGGCACAGCTGATGTATTAGTGGTTTTGATCTTACACAGTTCACACCTGTGTTATGTTTCAACAGTGTGCTTTGCTTTAAAAGCTTGACAGACCTTGTGAATGAGGCCACACTAGGTTTTATGCCAGCAATTATCAGGTGTTTGTGTCTATGTCAAGCAATTTCAGGGAAGCCTTTAGTGTGTCTTCATAAAGTTTCTTCTGCCTTTTATGCAAGCATTCTCCAGCAGAGAGTGTGTCAAAGACATGCCCTTGGGTATGCGCTTCTCCAGCATACAAATGACATGACTTGCAGGCTGGATCTGTGGACTGATGGTAGATATGCTCTAGATAAAGCTTCAATATCCAGTACTTTGTCTTGCCATCAGATGCCCAATATCTTGCAAAAACAGGTCATGTGAAAATGGTTGAACTGTCTTGCATGCTTTGATAAACAACTCATGTTTCACAACCATGCAGAACAGTAAGTACCAAGTCTCTTCAAACCTTCACTTTTGTTTCTAAGTTGATCTTACCAAAAACAGACTTGTCTTTGCAATTAGTTAACTTGCAAAGTTAACTCTGCATTAAGATTCAGTAATCAGGAGAGAGTGATGCTAAGATAATTAAAATGATCTACAGCCTGTAGTTTTTACCCCTTGATTATTATTTTTTTTGGTTCTTTCTCCAGTGCATGGCTGGTGCATGATCTCCATCTTTTGGGTGTTAGTGATAAATTACAAAGTTGTTGCAAATTATTGAAAATTTATCCATACTGACTTGCATTTTGGTTTTGAGTCAGTTCAAGGTGTAGTCATCAGCAAAGAAACCTCTCAGTTCAGTTTTATTAACTTTGGTGACGGCTTGAAGCCTCCTCAGGTTGAAAAAGCTTTCCATCCATTCTCTACCTGATATTGATTCTAGCATCACTTTTCAGAAGAGTATCATTCATAAAAGCACAAGACCATTTTTTATTTATTTATTAGTGACCGAAAATGCCATAGATATTCCCTGCTGTCCTGCATCCTAGCCATCCCAACATCATGGAACTGAATTTGGTGAAGGAACAGAACTATGGCATGATTATCCACAGTCTTGCTGACCAACATTTCAAAGGCTTTTGTGAGAGTAAAAAAGGTAGTGCAAAGTTCATAATTTTGCTCCTAATACTTCTCTTGGAGTTGGAACCAGCAAAAATCATGTCAAATAGCCCCACAACTGTTACATTTGCTACTTTCAGATTCTGGAAGCAAGCCCAACTCCAGCAGATGCAACTCTAGTTGAATCTAGAGCAGGGATGTGCAGTCAGGAGATGGCACCGGGACTTTAAAGCCCTGCCACCGGGGCCCTGCTGCCACATTAAAGCCCTGCCACCCACGGGGCTTCGGCGGGCTTCATGCTTGCCTCACCAGCCATGAAGCTCACTGCACGTCACTGATCTAGAGTGATGTCAGTGTGAAACTGAGAGATTTTACTGACAAATGTCACAATAGGCTCTGGTTATTTTAATCAAATGTTGATTTCCCCCCATCACTCTGAACAGACTCTGAATAAGTATCTCTAAATGCAAAAAAGGATTGTCCTTATCTGTCTGTACTGCCACAGCATAATATCTCAAATAAGCAATAAGTTGTAGTCTTCCTCCACCTGCATTCCATCCATTTTTCTTGCCACTTTGGTTCATGGATTGACTGACTGATCCTCTTTAAAATCAAAGGATCAAGTTTTATATTTCAGTACGTAAGAAGAAAATCATATTTCCTATCCAGTCAACATATCATTGCACAATATGCAAGATATGATGATATGATATGATATGATATGATATGATATAGATGGATGGAAAGATAGATAGATAGATAGATAGATAGATAGATAGATAGATAGATAGATAGATAGATAGATAGATAGATAGATATTTAAGTTGAGTGCTTTATAAATATATTATGTTTTCCTAATAAATTAGCATCAGTACTTCCTTCAATTGTAAATAATAATTCCATATTTATGACATCTACAGACAGATCAGCTATTGTATTTAACACAAACAGGGGACTTGTTTTGCAGAATGTTTTAGAAAGTTGTGTTTGAACACTTTGAACAAGTCACAAGAAGCTATTTTTGTTTGAAGTGCATTCTTATTTGCTTATTTTGATTCTTCCCCTAAAGCTTAGGAGAGGGGAGTCAATATATTCAAATGAAGGTTGGTCCTGTAATTGAGGGCTACTGCAAGTGGAAAGTCCTTGGAGACAACAGCCAGTAATAAGTATTTAAGGAGTTGAGCAAGAGCAATGCACAATATCAATGTCAATCAAAATAAAATGCCTTCCAATTAATTTTGTTTTTAGTTTTGTGGAACTTGTTGAGGATCACCTATTTCTCCTTGAATTCAGTGATATTACTTTGACTTAGAATAAAGTTGAACTGTATAAAGTTGGACTCACTGTGTGTGTGTGTGTGTGTGTTCCTTTACTCCCACTCCTTACTCTATTTTATTGACCTTTTTTATTGAATGGCTTCTTAAGTAAGACTTTTTATTACATAAATGCACATGTATCACACAATATTCTCACAGTGTTCATCAAAGCAATATTTAGAAACAATTTATTTGCTTGATAATCAGATGTAACCAGGGCTCTGAAAATCTAAAATATGCTAATGAAAAATGGATAGGAAGAATACAGTCTGAGTTGGGATAGTTTCATGAAGATTTCTCTTTGGGGAAAAAGCAGAATGCAATTTATTTTTCATTACATTAAATGAAAAATAAAAAAAGCATCAGAGGCTGATAATGTTGGCATAGTTCTAAAAATGCAGCCAATGAAATATATTGCTATAATAGCAATTAATGGAAATTCTTTAGAATCTGCAACCTCTTCCCTCTTGACGGAATTAACACTGGTCTTCAAGTAGGACTTGAAGATTACTTAAATCTTGCATTACTTAAATTAACATTTTTTTAGATTAAAATTTGCATTTTGAGAAATCAATATGAAGGTTCAAAAATACCAATTAGCAGGAAATCCTGAACATTATACTTAGCAAAGAGTCATTTCTGATTAATTATGCATTATTATCTCAGAAAGTCATGCTTATGGTGATGAGAACATCTCAGAATAAATTACACATTTCATTTTGGAACTTTTTCTCCTGTGTATGCTCAACATCTTCCCAATATCTTAGACCTTCTTACTGCAACCAGATCAAGTAAGCATTTTCACTCTTCTCAACATAATACATACAGTAAAGCAAGGATGTTGTCCGAAGATAGATGATTCAAGAAACTACATCTACCCACAGGGTTCATGGACAACTGGGGAAACTAATGAGTTCAAATCTGCTTCAATATTTCATTTCTAAGAACAGTTTAAGGAGAAGACTGAGTTGCGTGATTGTCTTCTTTTCTCTTTTTTATGCTTCTTCCTTACAACTGTAGTTTCTTGTTTCTTTATGACATGTAGAGAAACTCAGTTTTTGTGTAGTAGTTAAGGCACCAGGCAATAAAGCAGGAAACTGTGAGTTCAAATCCTGCCTTATCCATGAAACTCAGCAGGGTGACCTTGGGCCAGTTCTCTCTCAGCGCAATTCACCTCATAAGATTGTTGTTGTGGGGAAAATAGGTGTGTTGGATATGTTTGCCATCTTGAATTATTTTCAAATATAATAAAGGCATGAAATTAAACAAACAAACAAACAAACAATCAAACAAATATGACAGGGACAGCTAATATTTAAGGCATGCAAAGTGACTTCAAATATCTCAAAGTATTGTATTGTGTTCATGGGTTATTAACATAACTACAGAGTGCGATTGCCCATATTTAACTCAACATGACATACATATTAACTAAGGGTAAAAAAAAAAACCCACAGTATTCAAAGTAGAAAAAAAATCACTGTGAGTTATACAGGCCATTGTGGAAGTTAAATGCTAAATAAGTGCACTTTCAGAACAAGCCACAAGATGTCACAATTATAAGCATATTATGCTTTCAGGAGACTGAGCTTTTTTCTCAGTGTTTATACGAATGTATCATTACATTCACATTCCCCATTAAGGAAAAGTAGAAAGTAAAAAAAAAAATACAGAGCAAACATCCATTTGCACCAATGATCATTGTAATAAAAAAAACTCTTTTAAATTTCATGTGTGAAAGCACTATAATCTGCTATTTGTTCTAACTGAAAAAGGTATAAGAGAATTAACTTTCCTTTCACACAATGTATTTGCTCTTGCATGATTGAAACCAAAGCAGATAATGCTAGTTTCATTTATTATTCTTTATTCAGAAGTTCAACTGAGTTCCACAGGATGTATTTCAAATTGTAGCCAAAATCTGAAAAATAACTGCTTGCAATTAAAGTCCTAAAATATATATTTTTTTAAAAACTAGCTGATTGTAAAGGGGGAAAAGCATTTGATTTACTAAATAGTCAGTGGGGATGGCTAAGCTATGAAATGTTTCAGAAACAAGCATAAAGGCTAGTTCTTACACAGAAGTGGTAAATTGAATATATATAGGATGCATATATTCAATCAAGTGCAATCCTATAGATTATAACTCTATATATAATATAACGTCTATAAAACGTTAGTGCAATTCATGAAAAAATATTTTGACATAAAGGATCCCTTATCCTTATTTTAGTTATGTAGAGCAAGTAAAACTTTCAAAATTTTCATCCACCATGAGATTAGTATTGACTGCTATTTTGACATGCTATTAGGGTTCATCACTGCCTGTGGTAAAGGTGGGACGATTCAGTTAAGGATTCAATCTGAGTCAGTCACCAGTCCCAGGTAGGTTTATTCTTCAAAGCTTTCAGGTTCATGAGGAAGCCCATCATCAGGGAAGTTTTTTCTCTAGTTTATTCTGGAACCCATCATCTTGAGAGAGACAGACTGGATCATTATTCTGGGAGGCATATATTTGCCTTCATTCACGAGATTAATTAAAATGAATGTTGTGCAGTACAATAGAGGCTATACCACTTTGCACATGTGCATTAGATTTATGTTTCCAGATGCTTCTTTGTAGAAATGATAGACAGTTTTATACATGGATATTTTTTTAATATGAAAAGCACATCTTCAGATATTCTATATTAAAAGTTAGGCAAGCTTTATTGATTATTACTTATAATTTGCAATTCATCTGATATTGTTTTAGGATTGTATGATCTGCTTTCCCCTAGGGCTTAGTAAAAATGCTGTTCTAGGAAACTTCACATTGGACTCCTTTAGGGACCTCTTGGGGATGTCTTGAAACCAAAGATATTTCCATTTTCTTTTTATAGGTATCAAGAGTGAAATCCAGATATTTTTGGATGTGATATTAAGAGGTGAAGCAGAAAATTTGTGAGGTGTGGGAGATTAAGAGTAGATCAGGGGCATCAAACTCAATTTCATTGAGGGCTGCATCAGGGTTGTAGTTGACCTCAAAGGGCTTGACCATGGTGAGTGTGGCCAGCTCAATGTCACTCATGTCAGGGCACCTGTGATGGCCTGGGCAGGGCTGTGG
Source organism: Thamnophis elegans (assembly GCF_009769535.1). NCBI lineage: Eukaryota > Metazoa > Chordata > Lepidosauria > Squamata > Natricidae > Thamnophis > Thamnophis elegans. The sequence goes on along the minus strand of NC_045549.1, from coordinate 34,039,927 downwards.
GATCCTCCTGCAGCTCTCTTCCAATGAAAATGGAGCTTGGGATTCCGCTACAGCTTCCTGCAGACATCTGCCAGCGAAAACAGAACTCAGGAGGACCGCACACAGTCCTCCAGGGCTCTGTTTTTTGGTTGCGACAGCCTCCTGTAGCTCTCTGCCAGTGAAAATGGAGTGGCCCTCCCAAGCTCCGTTTTCAATGCCAGTGGCACCTTGGAGCCAGACCTAAGCATCCCATGGGCTGCATCAAACCCCCAGCCCTTGAGCCTTGACACCCCTTGAGTAGAAATGGTCCTTTGAGTTAATATTGAAATAATAACCTGTAGAGGTAAAACAGTAGAAAGTTGGAAGCTGGAAACCTCTAGGAAAGAAGAGGGTCAGTGGGCTTGTTTGTTTGTTTTGTTTATATAGCTTCCCTCCTTATAACAAGCCAAGGCCAGTAAGCTTTCTTTCAACTTGTAGGCTACATCAAAGAAATGATGCTTCCTGGTTATACAGTAAGTCCTACTTTTTACTGTCAGGTCAATTATTGGTTAAACATACCTTACCTATTATTCAATCCTGGATAAATGTTTTTTTCCCAAATATTATAGTATTGTTTTTCACAGAATAACTACTCAAGAAAATTATACTCATTCATTCTTGAACTTGGTTACCTCTTTTTCCAAAGGTACCTTCTATGAGAGTAACATCTTGTTTTATCCCTACAACAGAAATCTATAATGGACTCAGATGAATAAATGTATCCAAAATTGTGCTGCAATTTTGTTTTCAATGCACAACCAAGATTTCTCCCATTAAAGACCAACTTAAGGAGCCTTGTTCAAGCACATAAAAGTCAAATGTGTGCAGATATTTATACATTCAGATATTTATATTTACACATACAACAAAAAGCACTGCAACACTTAAAGCATTCAGTTGTATTCCCCACTGTTCTCCTCCTGATTTGTTTTAAATCCCATTTCTATTATTTATGCAAATAACTCAAGATGGCAAAAATATAAAACACATCTTCTTCTCCCTATTTTGTACAAAGATTATGTACTTTGTGTTTTAGATTCTGTTTTAATGATGAGGCATTTTGAGGGTTTCAGCTTCTCAGTAAAGATAATTGTGATATATGTTTAGACTGTCTTAGCTGTCAAAACACAAACAACCAGGTTCACACTTGAAGAATCAAAATTACTGACATTGCTCAAGTCTATGCATAGTAATCTTCTCAGATTTGCAACTGATTAAAACTATATAAGGGTGGATGTCATTTAAGGGGTGGGAGAGGTTAGACTTCATGTCTTGTGACCATATAGAGATTCTAAACTGATGCCCTACTTGACTCTTTCCCCTGGCTCTGCCAATATCTGTCCTATATAGCTGATGATAACCCGGCAAAAACAACAGTTTCCTTTTTTTCTCACTGTCACTTTCATCCTCCTACTCAAGTTAGTAGGTGAAACAACAATAATAAAAAAATATTCAGAGGAAAATTGCCTAGATTCTTACAACTTAATTGGTCAGTTCAGTTTACAGCACAGAATATACCATTTTGAGGGATAGCCAAATATAAATTATAATGGAATTATGTTATAATGTAATTGAGTGGCTACCTTAGACAAACTGATAACAGAATTAAAGGTTCTGTACAACACATTAAATATATATTCCTTACACAAGAAACTGTTAACAAACTGTTAAAATTTTTGGTTATATAGAAACATAGCTAGTGTAAAAGAAAACTGAAATTACTTGTTTAAAAGATTTGTCTGCCATTAAAATGCATGTTATGCTTTCTTGTTCTGCTTGCTTTAACAGTTTTATGACTAGTTAATATGAAATGAAGGATTATATTTGATTAAAGAAAACCTTTGTCAATGAAGCTCATCTAAAAAGAAAAGGAAAGCAGCCTTAGTTGTAATCCAGGTATTATTACAACAAGAATCACTAAGCAATCCCACCCTTTAATTTTAATCCTGGATCAAGAAATGGCTGTAAGTGTATCAAGATGTATACAAGTAGCAAAAATAATCTTATTTGGGATTAACTATAGAGATTATAAAGTATTTATAGACGCACTAAGATTATTTGTTAGTTAAATGTGCTTCAAAAAAGCTGCATACTCTGAAATTATTCTCACAAACTAAGCCACTATTAGTTTTGAAGATGTGATACTATAGAATACTTCTGAGTTCCAGAACTTGGATTACAATCAGATGCGTTTTGCTGGAAGTTAACCAAGCTTTAATTTCACATCCTTGTAGTAAATTGTTAAACTGTTTGGCAATAGCAATAGCATTTAGATTTATATACCACTTCACAGTGCTTTATAGCAGTTTAGCAGTTTACAGAGTCAGCATATTGCCTCCAACAATCTGGCTGAGGTCATTTTACTTACCTCAGAAGGATGGAAGATTGTGAAGTGAACAGAGGGATTGACGAGACGTGAGGCACCTGAGGAAAGTTAAACAGCTTTATTCAAACAGAGAGTCAACAATATACAAGTAAGTAGCAATTCAGCACCTTGCCCTGCTTGACAGCTATTTATGCGGAGCTGTCAAGCAGGGCGACCAATAGGCGCACTTCTGATAGCCCGCGCTCAGTCAACCGTCAACCGTGCCTTAGCCTTAGCCAACTGTCATTCATAAGCATGAGGACTAAACACTTCTTTCCTCCCTAGTGAGGGCGCATGCGAAAACATTGTAGACGCGTACTCACGAAAGTAGGCGGGTCGGCGGTGGACCCGCTCAAAGTGCCTCAGTTCAGGAGGCGGCATTGGAGAGGTAAGGCATCCCTGTTGCAGCTCCTCCCCAAAGGGAGTGTAGCTCCAGGTGACGTCATTCTGGCCTGCACCAGAGGACGGAATCGCAGACACAGGTAGGCTGGGGCAAGGGGGTGTGTCCATTGGAGGCGGGTTTGAGAGCAACTCCCAGTAGGCGGCATCTGGACAGGCGAGGCCTGACTGGGGGAAGGCTTCTGGATGGGGTAAACCTGGGGGTGCGAGGCTGGAAGGAGTCAGTGAACAAAAAGGCTGCCACTCAGTGCCATCTGGGAGGTGGACACATCGAAGACGTCAGCGTACTCCGCCATGTCATCTTCAATCCTGGGGGGCATGTCTGCAGTGTGGTGAACCTCAACAGTGACAGGCCTAGCGGGGGGAACCAATCCAGGCCCAGCAGGGCCGGCAGCAGTTTCTGGACAACAAGAACAGGGAGGCAGCCATTAAATTCCTCATACTCCACCGGCACCACATAACAACCCAGGGTAGGTTGAGTCCCCTGGTAGTCTCAGAGAGTGGTGTCCGGCGGAGACAGCTGGGCCCGGGAGACGCTGGGGCAGAGTCGGGAGAAAGTTGCCCAAGACAGGAGGGAGCAGGAGGACCTGGAGTCGACCTCCATCATGCAGAGCGACCCTTCGAGCAGGAATTTAGAATTTAGAATTTATTTGTTATTTATAGACCGCCCTTTTCCCTGAGGGGACTCAGGGCGGCTTACAGTTCATGGGAAGGGGGGTGCAAGATAAAACATAAGACAGTGCGTAAAACACAACTTTCATTCAGCATTCGGGTGGGGCGGATTAGAATCTTATCCCCAGGCCTGACGGGATAGCCAGTTCTTAAGGGCTGTGCGGAAGGTCTGGACGGAGGTGAGGGTGCGAATCTCCATGGGGAGATCGTTCCAAAGGGTCGGAGCTGCTACTGAGAAGGCTCTCCTCCGCGTAGTCGTCAGTCGGCACTGACTGGCGGATGGAACTCGGAGGAGGCCTAATCTGTGCGATCTAATCGGTCGAAGGGAGGTAATCGGCAGGAGGCAGTCTCTCAAGTACTCAGATCCACTACCATGGAGAGATTTATGGATGGTAAGTAGCACCTTGAAGCGCACCCGGAGATCAACAGGTAGCCAGCGCAGCTCGCGGAGGATAGGTGTTATGTGGGCGAACCGCGGTGCGCCCACAATCACTCGCACGGCCGCATTCTGGACTAGCTGAAGTTGTCGGATGCTCTTCAAGGGCAGCACCATGTAGAGCACATTGCAGTATTCCAGCCTAGAGATCACAAGGGCTAGAGTGACTGTTGTGAGGGCCTCCCGGTTCAGGTAGGGTCACAACTGGCGCACCAGGCGAACCTGGGCAAACGCCCCCCCTGGTCACAGCCAACAAATGATGGTCAAGAGTCAGCTGTGGGTCCAGGAGGACTCCCAAGTTGCGAACCCTATCTGAGGGGTGTAAAATTTGATCCCCCAGCCTGAGCGATGGAACACTGGCCAAATTATTGGGAGGGAAACACAACAGCCACTCGGTCTTGTCCGGGTTGAGTACCAGTTTGTTAGCTCTCATCCAGTTCTTAACGGCCTCAAGACCCCGGTTCATCACGTCCACCGCTTCATTGAGTTGGCACGGGGCGGACAGATACAACTGAGTGTCATCCGCGTATTGGTGGTATTTTATCCCATGCCTCCGAATGATCTCGCCCAGCAGTTTCATGTAGATGTTAAATAGTAGGGGGGATAAGACCGAACCCTGCGGCACCCCATATGTTAGGGGCCTCGGGGACGATCTCTGCCCCCCCACCAACACCGACTGCGACCTGTCCGAGAGGTAGGAGGAGAACCACTGCAAAACAGTGCCTCCCACCCCCACCTCCCGCAGTCGTCGCAGAAGGATACCATGGTCGATGGTATCGAAAGCCGCAGAGAGGTCGAGGAGAACCAGGATGGACGCATAGCCTCCATCCCTGGCTCTCCAGAGATCATCAGTCAATGCGACCAAAGCGGTTTCTGTGCTGTAACCAGGTCTGAAGCCGGACTGGAAGGGGTCAAGGTAACTAGCTTCCTCCAAGGACCGTTGGAGCTGGAAGGCCACCAGTGAGATAGTTATTTTTTAGAGCTGGCTGTCGCCTGGCTGACTGACTCTGCAGGGGTGGTAGGGAGGCTTTTGTCCACAGAAAAACAGTCATCACGTCTGCCTTGCTGGTGGTGGGGCTGCTGGAGGCGGGACTGCACCTGCTGGCCATAGGACTGCTGAGGGACTTCAGGTTGTTTAGGAAGCGGCAAAGTGGCCCGGCACTCCTGTGCCAGGTGACATTTTTATTGCACCTGCGGCACACTGATGCCTTGAAGGGGCAGGAGGTCTGTGCATGGTTGCCTCCACAACCAAGGCGGGCAGCTGTGGCTTGACGAGCTGATGGCTGCTGCTGGCACCTGGGAACGGCCCTCAGGCGATCAATCTGGTCCTCATCTTCGGGCTCATCCAACGGAGCAAGCTCATCTAGTAGGCAAGGCCTGTGGGTTGGCGGTGGTGGTAGTTGGAACCGAGACATCTCTGCTGTAGACTGTTCAGACAGCTCCACTGCCTTTGCCTCATCCACAGCTTGCGGTAAGGTGATGTCGGCTCTGGCTAGGAGTCTGTGTTTTAGTCTGATGTCGTGCACCCCACACACAAATTGTTCCACTAGCGAGTTGTCCAAGTCGACGAACTCGCACTGGATCACTGCCATCCGCAGAGTCTGGAGAAATTGGCTGAGGGACTCTGTCTCTTTTTGCACACATTGCCGGAAGGCATAGGGGTGGGCGATCCTGGATGGGGTGAGCCCATAGTGGTTTTTTAGTCCCGAAATTAATTCGTCCCACCCGAGTTCGTACACAGGCCGGGGTGCTGTGAAAGCCCAGGTCATGCCGAACATCTCCGGCCTGCAGGCGCTGAGGAAAAAACTACACTTGCGGCTTGCTGATAAAGTTTGCCAGTTGTTAGAAAACACTCGAACTGCTCCAGGAACCCAGCCCACGACTCGCTGGCAGTTCAGAAAGGAGCAAAAGGAGGCATTGAGGCCATTGTTCAAGCGTGAGGTACTCGTTCCTTCGGCTGCAAGGAAGAGAAGAAAAAAACATAGTTTTCTGTGCTCTCTATTCTAGGCTGTTAAGTCAGGGCCTCAAAATCTCACCTTCATCGTCAGTGAAGTGAACAGAGGGATTGATGTGAGGCGCCTGAGGTAAGTTAAAAAGCTTTATTCAAACAGAGAGTCAACTATATACAAGTAAGTAGCGATTCAGCACCTCGCCCTGCTTGACAGCTATTTATACGGAGATGTCAAGCAGGGCAACCAATAGGCGTGCTTCTGACAGCCCGCGCTCAGCCAGCCATGCCTTAGCTAAACATGTGTGGCTTGAGTGTTGCCGGCTGTCATTCATATGCGTGAGGACTAAACAGATTGAGTCCACCTTGAGCCTGGTGAGATTCAAACTGCCAAATTACAGGCAAACCGGCAGTCAGCAGAAGTAGCCTACACTACTGCATTCTAACCACTGCACAGCTCAATGGTTGAGTGCAGAGCAATCACATCTTTCAACCAAAAACCATGCAGTTCATCTTGCTTTGTTTACCAATCCTTAATCTTCCTTGTCTTATTTTCCACAATTTTTGCTGTATTAAAAGTTCTTTCATGCAAAATTTGACAACTTTAAAAGTAATATTGTTAGAATCTGTGAGGAGAAATTAAGTATAACATGTATCAAATTTAGAGTTACATAAAGCAAATGGATATCATTGTAAAGTTGATAATATGGCAGCATAAGTTGCAGTTTCAACTGCTGTATCATGAGAGGTAAAGCTTCAATATATTTATTTTGGTAAGACTAAGGGTAAGGCATTCAAACAAGCTAAAGTAAAAAGCCTACTGCATTTTGTAATATCAGTGTTATAAAGCCAGGGTAATGGTTTCCTTTCTCAAAGCAAAAAAGATCTCATCTTATTTTAAGTTGATTTCCATTATTTTCCATCTTCCAATATCTTTATATTTGAGGAAAACCAAATATCACCAAGCTAGTTTTATTTCCAACATTTTGTCTGAACTTTAAAGTTATTTAGTAGAACTGGAAGCTAAGCCCTGAGAGCAGAATATCAGTTTGAGTGAATAAGTTGAGTCTACTTATCCAGATTTCTACTCCCTACTGAAATTGGGATAATTTGTCTCTGTCACTAAATCAAGGATAACTTTGAGAACGAAATAAAGATTTCTAAGAAGAGCCTTCAAAATGTAGATTGACCTGACACCAAAAGATACATTTTCCACTATTTAAATCCAAGAACTTACAACATGGTACCTTGCAAAAAGCTTGCTTATTATACTCAGTACTGATTTATGGATAATTTTACATATCTATCAGGACTTTTTTCATATTTAAGGGTGGGGGGATCTTTTGCACTGATCAATGGAAGTAAGAGTGCTATCAAAATTGTTGCAGGGGGCAAGGATCCTGATATTTTTTTTAATTTTCCATCTCTTTTTTCCCATATCTGCACAAATATATTTTCCTGGAGAGTAAGTTGTGCAAGGCACAGAGAAGTATCAAGAAATAGTAAGCAAAAATATTTTTTAAAGTACAATATAAAAGAACATATAACTACATCTGGTTTATCCATATTCTTCTATTACTGGATGCTATTTCTTCTATTACATCCTTCTTGTTTTGTTTCTCTCTCTCTCTCCCTCTCTCTCTCTCTCTCTCCCTCTCTCTCTCTCTGTATATCTGCTTCCCTATATATCTGCCTGCCTGCTTGCCTTTCTGGTCTAACGTTATAGCTAGTATTTCTAGAAGTTTTCCATCCAAATTATCGGGATCAAGTCTGCTTGAATTTGGCACTCAGACAAGGTCTTTAATACATATCTGCCATTAATACTAAGACAGAGAAAAAGATTTTTACCTAAGGTGTAGCTTGAAAACATTATTAAAGAAAATATAGCCAGGAACAGTCAGAAGATTTCCTGAAGAAGATATTGGAATTCTAAACATAATAAAAAAGGAATTTATCCAAGTTGGAAAATGTATTAAACTTGGGGTGGATATAAATATATCACAGCAAGTTACAGTAAACTATGAAGAAAATGCATATATGATCTGTGATGATATTTAATTTTAAAAAGCAAAGCCATATATAGATGCAAATGAAAAAAAACATAATTTTCATTAAGCATTGTTTTTCACTGAAGATTTGCCTATAAAGTGAAAGTATTCTGTCAGCAACTACATTTAGTTCTTTGATTTTACTATCCAGAGCTCTTACTTCCAAGAAAGCCTTGCTGGCTGCAGAAGAAAGCCAGAGAAGTTCCTGAAAGCCTCTGATAGTGAAAAGGAGGCAGGGGATGATACGTGTAAGTGAGGTGAGTCAGTGAACAACATCCCCCCCCCCAAAAAAATTGAGACCTGGTGTCTTTTTTGGTGGCAAAAAAATAAATAAGACAGGCTCAAATTCCTAGAAAACTGTTTTACTTGCAGCTCATTTCACTGTTGCTGAATAGCAAATTAGGCAGGAATATGAGTGAATGGGAATTGGAACTACAGGGAGGGCTTAGTATGAACTATACTGAATTCATACAAAGGGATGAGGAAAGATTTTACTCATTTAGTCATGAAATCAAATCATTTGACTAAATCAAATGATTGACTTGAATATACTTCTGTTTTCTATTGCAGGTTCACTTCTAGAAATCTCACAGATTGAACAATAGTTGCAATAGAACAGTTTTGTGGAAAATTTTGTTCAGCCTATCGCTACTATGTAGATGTGAATAATATCTAGTTTGGGCATAGTTATCACACTGAGGATTTGATTATTATTCATTTGCAGGTTTTTCACTGAACTTTATTCCTGTGTTGTTTTAAAACTTATTCAAAACATTTGGAGCCTCATAGCAGAGTTGTGAGACACTTCTTGTGTAGTTGCACAGTCTCGCTTATCTAAGATCTTTAGATATCAGTAGTTATGCCTGCTCATCCCAGACATTTTATAAAAGAGGAATTTATGGGGTGAGCTGAAGTGCATTCAGTTACTGCATTCAGACGCTTCTCTTAAATTTCAACTCTTCACATACTTCTTCCTTTTTTCTAGTTAAAAAAAGTATAGAGTAAGCCAACTACTAAGCCTGGGTCACTTGGAAATAGTTCCTCCTAGAAAATACCTTTAGATTCTAAATCTTAGATAGCTGGTGGATTCTTCAATAGTTGGCAGAGCAGTGGAAACCTTGGTACAAAGTGTTGTCTGTAGAGAAGAAAAAGAAAGAATAAGTCTGGAGCCTACTGCCTGTCTAAACCAACAAGCCTCTATCCATCTATTACCCTATTTTAAACCTGGGTTAGACAATTCTTTATATCTCTTTCTTGTCAAGGAACAAATTATTGTTAAAACTATTTTCTGTGTCTAGGGTCCTTTTGCAGACTTTCTCACTCTTACAGCCGAGACACAATTTTGCCTAACTCCACAACAGGGACAGAAACATAATTTGTTGCTAAGATATTGTCTGGCATCCTCCCCCCCCCCCCGCCCCCGGAAGCCAGTTTGCATATAGAGCTCTGGGAATCAGTATTGTAATTAATAATACTAGCTGCACAGCCAGTATTGCTAGCAAGGCACCCGGGTCAAATATTTCTTAAATGTAACAAGAGCATTAGTGAGCCGGAATTTAGAATGAGAAGCAGAACATAGCTGCCAAACATGTCAAAAAATAACTAGGAATTATTACACAAACAATTTAGAAATGTACTAGAATCCAAAGCTGAGGGGATGCCAGCAGTCTTTGGACAATCAGTCTCATTTCTCAAACTTTATTATTTTTATACCTTACAGCATGATGAATAATATAAAGCTGTCCTTTTCAGTTTTGACTTGAAAGTGGGATATCTTCAGGCATTAAAAAATAAACTAATTCCTGAGATACAGCTTTTGTAAGTCCCATCGGGAACTTGCCATCTCTTCAAACAATATGTATGGAGACTTCAGAGATCACTTTGTAAAATTTGACAAAATGTCAAATGTTCAAAAGCTGGGTAAAAAAGACTTAATTAAAAAAAAGAAGCTTCACAAATGTGATTGACACACTGGAGACTTTAGCTATAAAGCCTTCACAATACAATCGGTATCATTTTGAGACTCCTGACATTTTCATATGCTTCAGCTTTACCTTAGAGAGATCACAGTCAGAGACAGGAAGATAATTCACTCTCTGTTCACATTTGATAAATGATGTTGATCTCTAGAATACAAATGGTGTTGCTAATTTGTGTCAAACCTGACTGGAGTTTTTGCGGTGGTATCTTGAGACATAAGTATGCAGCAATAAGGCTACCAATCTCTCTCAAATGATTATTGTAACTCATCAGCAATAGTTCAGTATGTAGTACTCCTTCCAATGCTAAGTATCCTTCTCACATCTTTTAAAAGAAGAAATAGGAAAAAAAAAAATAGAAGCATCATAAGAATAAATGATTCAGGTATTTGAAAAGTATTATTTTGTCTATGCCAGGTATCAGCTGGGATAACCGTTTGGTCAAATACTGAAGTTTTTCCTTTCTTTCACAAATGCAAAACTTTATTGATTTAAAGTCTTCTTTGAAATATATTTTTCCTAGCTATCTCTTCAGTAAATGTCTATTTTGTGACTCCTTATGTCCTTCAAGACAACAGTATAGTATAGAATAATGCCAATACATTTCAAATCCCAGATATCCCAAAAAAATTGAGTATCCTTTAAATAATAAACCACAGATTCAATTTATGTAGTAATATGTCTACTGAGAGAAACCAAAGTCTTTGGATTAAAATCTTAGTTATCATCTTGAGATATTATAACCAGAATATGACATTTCCTCCTTTTCTATCACCCCCGTTAACCTCTCCTATACTATCCTATAATATAGGATACTATACTTCACTATATCTGCACATCTTAAAATTGCACCTAATGAGTATGCTATTGCTGCTTTGAAAATATTCTGTGATAAATTGCAACATTAAGGACTCTGATACAGTGTACAGTGCACAATTCAGCAGAAACTCTGGCAAAGGCTGTTTGATTAACATTTGTCAGAGCAAAAGCTGAAACTTTTAAGGTTCAAATGGCAACCAGTGGTACCCCATTTAATGACAATAGTATTTGTTAAAGGGAGGTACATAGTAATAAATAATGACAGAAAAAATAATGGAAACAATTGTTGGGTAGCAGTAGAGGTCCTTGAAGGTTTTGTTCATACCAATCTTTATAAAATTATGCACTTGGGGAAAAATTAAACTTATTCAGATCCCAGGAAGATGTTCGGAATTGGTACTACAATAATGTCTGAAGACTTTACTAGCAATACCTATTTGTAATCTAATATTTTTATGTAAACATCTTTATTAATTCACTGACAAATACCTTATCTTAGATGTGGCAGGGACATTTATAAATAAAAAATTATCTGAAATTATAACAAATAAAGACTTCTTTTAAATATGATAGATGGTACATCCAGATTTTAGAAATGGATTAAATACACAGCAAGAATTATCTGATGAAAGCTGACAAATGGCAACATTTGAAATACATATGCGGAATCAAGAATTCATATAAGCACATATTAAACTGTTATTAAAATATGACATGAACACAGAACAAATTTAAAAATTGGATAATAAAGTGGATATAAAATTTTAAAGAAATATTTGCAATGGAACAATGGGTGGAAATATGCAAAAAATCAATACAGTTTACTGCAGATGCAATTTAGGAGGAAATTGGTAGAAAAATATTTTAGAAATGACATAAAACTCTATTAATAAATACAAAATTACAAAATCTTGTTTGGAAGGAATATTTCAATATATTTAGATGCCATGTAAAATATCCTCAATATCCTTTTACTAGAACAAAATACACAGAACTATTTAAAAAATTAACAAAACAATGTTGGAATTAAAATCTCAAGCCTTTTTATTAGTAAGTATTCCAGAATATATATTTAAAATATTGCATCTGCAAAAACAAATCTGGATGAACATTGGAAGAGTCAATATCAAACTGAGAAAATAAACAATGGTAACATTTGGAATAAAACAAACCTGACCAAATTTAAGCAGACACTCAGAGTATAGTTTTTAAGAGTAAACAATTGATATAAGGATTGTAATCAGAAATAATTTTTATGCTTAGTAAGAGATCAGATATAATTATCAGTCAAAATACAATCAGAGAATATCTGAAATCAAATAATTTTGAAATAATATTTTTATTGATTTTTCTTTTCTTCCATTTCTTATTTTCCTGTTTTTCCAAACTATACCTCATATTATTACATGCATTTATTCTTACAAAATAATAATAATTGTGGTAAAATCTTGTTTTATTAAGATTTCCAGTTATTTTCTTAAAAATATTTTACAATTTACCTAATCAATTAATGGAATATTAAATTTCAAATTTCAATTGTAAACTCCCTTTATTTACTGACATTATACTCTTTTATCCAATATTTTGTGGGAAGGTAACAGCGTTTAGTCATGCTGGCCACATGACCACAGAGATGTCTTTGAACAGCGCTGGCTCTTTGGCTTTGAAACGGAGATGAGCACTGCCCCCTAGAGTCGGGAACGACTAGCACTTATGTGCGAGGGAAACCTTTACCTTTATCCAATATTTATTTTGTAGCCATGTATTTTTAAAGGAAAAATACATTAAAAATACTATGACAGTTATTTCATATATCAAATAGATTATTGTAGCTGATAATCTTTGTCAAATATAAAAAATATGACTTCTTTTATATAACAATATAACAAATTGTTATGCAATATCCGGTTCATATTTTACTTGTATTCTCTTATAGCAAATGTGATTCAGTATAACTCATGCTTAAGAGATAAAATATGTTCATTTTCCCTAGCCTTTTTAACTACTAATTCCAAATTCTGCTAATGCTGAAATTACCTCAATTTTAAATTCAACCTAAGCTTTCTCATCACACACTCACAATAAAAATGTGTACCAATTATTAGTCTCATTATGACTGGTTTAATTTCAAATTTCAGAGAAAATAAACTAATTCCACAGATTTAAAAAATAACTGAGAAATTACATAAGCTTGTTAGCATCTGAAGACAGGACAATGAAAGGAATAAAGAGACAACCAACTTAGAATTAAGGAGAAATTTTCTGACAGAACAATTAATCAGTGGAACAACTTGTCTCCAGAAGTTGTGGGTGCTCCACAACATTGGAGGCTTTTAAAAAGAGATTAGACAAACATTTGTCTGAAATATTATATAGGATTTCTTGCTTGCCTGGGTTGGACTACAAGACATTCAAGATACTTACCAACTCTGTTATTTTGTTATTCATAGCAGAGTTTTAGGAATCAATATGAGAAGACAATTACACAAACCAATTTTTATGGATATAAAATGAATCATCAGAAGCTAATACTGATCATGAAAGATGCTTTTGAGGTTCTCCTATGTGCCCTCTATATAACATGATCTTATAAGAAAATGAACAGCTATTTTTATGTGACATAATAGCCATAAAATGCACAAAAGTATTTCAAGGATATTAGAGGGCTGCAAATGCTGGGTTTTATAAAGAATATTCCATTAACTATAAAGATCAAATACTTTCTGTGGAGGGAAATGATAGGATTTAATATTGAAGATGTCAGTTATGAAGACCACATGGTTACTGTGAGGAATAACATTTAACCTTTCTCTTGAGGCTGATGGAAGCCAATGCCGTATTTTATTATCAACATTGGCCAGTGATTTATTACCACTGTTTCTACTCCAGTAAAACCACATTAGGCTGCTCTTGATGTATCATTTGTTATCTTCAGACTTCCAACACACATTCTGCATGCATAATGTCCCTTCCTTACACCATTTTTACAAACAACAGCAAATATTTAAATAATGATTTTAGATTTATCAAAAAGTTGGAGAATATAAAATAGAGTTGCCCGATAGATTGTGTGAGACAATTCCTGATGCTAGCAAAAAGTTTGGGGCTTGCACACAGTGATGTAATGTATCAAAAAAAAAAAAATCAGCTAAATGCATAACAGTGCATTTAACATAGATTCAGAACTGGAGAAGAATAAATCACTAACCAGCTTCAGAGGAAAGAGAAACTTAAATAATAAATCAGCTATTGGTTATCTATCTATACAGTACTCCTGTATTAATAGCTAATGATTTTAAGATAAGACAAATGACAAGAAGTAGCCTTTCAGATAACACCAATAAAGTCAAAATATTAGAAAATATAAAACAGCATTGTTCTTACATTGCCGGAATTGCTTTCACAGGCAGTTTTCTTTAATTTAGATTAGCAATTCTATTACATATGATTCTTATTTCAAAATGTTATTTACTGCCCCAGGTTGCATGTCAGTAATGAGATTTTCAAATGCTTTGTGCGATGACAGGATATTTCAGAATGATGACAATATAGACATATCAACAATGGCATTTCTAAAAGAAGGGAAAATCATGCTTAATATTCACAGAATGGCTACCACCGATTTATGGTCAAGTTGAAGCCATCATAATTGGTTTCTTCAGCTAACTTTGTTTCCTTCTTTTGTGTGTCTTATATTGTTGCTTGTTTTAAATTGTTTTTAATAATTTGTAAACATTCCAGAGTGAGTAGGAGTTAGACAGGTACATTTAATAAGTTATTATCATTCATTGTACAAATAGTCAGGTATTTAGACCGAATTTGGCATTTTTTTCTCTAGTGAATCTTTCTCATGGACTAGGAATAGCCAGATGTTATTGTTTAATAACACTAAATGTATCATTGTAGGATGTAAGCTTTAACAAGGAAAGTTGCTCTTTACAATTGACTAATGATTTTGTATATTATTATATACACAATATGAATTCACAGTTGCCAGCTCTTTAACTTGGGTTGATCTTCATACACATCAAATTATTTCTAAGAAACTAGGATTGTCTATCAATTCATTATTTGTCAAAAGTGCAATGTTCCGGTTGTCATAGGTTTTTAGTCATAATTTGTTTGACGTGCTATTAGATTATTTTGGATGGTTGAGAAGACAACCATCTTAATCTTCTTAAGTCTCCTTTATCTTTTGAAACAATTTGCGCTATGACTGCTGTTAATCATTAGTGTTAGTCAGCTGTTAATCATTAATGTCATTGGAGGAAAATGGAGTATAAGACCCTACAATCAGTGTCAGGATGTGGGCAAGACTGGACAACTACTGTGTCCCAAAAATTCATACAGGGCCATTTATCTCAATCTCATCAAAGCCATGATAAACAGAGAAATAAAATGGTAGAAAGCAATTTTCTTTTTAAAAGTTATACTACTCTACTTGAATACACTTCCTATTGGGCAATTACTATTATCCCTCGTATGTAATGAATGTAGTGCCTGATCTGATATAGAATGAATTATTGTTTTGAATTCAAGAAAACCATGCTGTTACCCTTTAGAATGACAGAATTGGCTAACTATTAGCCTGTTAAATATAACAAGTAAGCTCTATGCTAGATATTTATACAATAAATTGTCTATTGAATTGACTTAGAGCATATACTGGCAGATGAGCAAGTGGGCTTCAAGTCTGGACATTCTATTTCTGAACCTGCCTTTATTCTTCAAAGTTTGGCCCAAAAACACATCCAAGCCAGGGTCATCAGTATATACTGCATTTATAAATTTCAGGTCTATATTTCATCTAGTTCCCAGAGAAAGGTTCTTGTTGTGGCTCGGCTGGAGCCTTTGGAGGTGTTATCAGACTCTGACAGCGAGGGGCCATATGAGTCATGCTTGGAAGAGGAGAAGGGCTCTGGACAGGGGTCTGCTTCCGAGCAGGGCTCAGAGAGATTAGTTGGTCCCCAGGTAATGACTGAGCCTTGGATCAGTGGGGAGGAGACAAGAGTGGCTGAGAAAGAACCCTCCTGTGAGTTATTTCGGGATGCACGTAGGAGAAGAGCTGACCGACGTAAGGAACAATTGAGGACTCATAGGAGGTGATAATACACAGCTGTTGCTCGTTAGAGTCTTCCCCTATGGATAAAAGGACTGATGGTGCCATGCCCTGGTTGCAGAAGTCCACGTTGTTCGTTTGTTCGTGAGTTCAGTTCCGTTCCTGTTCGAGTTAGTGATTCAAAGAGGCACTTGGATAAGTGATTTGCTTTCTGTAAACCTGCTTTGCTGTAAGAGTTTTGTTTTTGCATTTGCTGTGTGACTTTTTGCCAGAGACTTTATCTATGTTTATTTTGGGCTCACAGCCAGCTTGAGCCAGGACTGATAAAGACATTCTGTTGCACATTTTGTGTGGCTGTAGTTTTGGAACGGACTAATTGGGGGCCAGAACAGTTTGACTTCTGCCCAGACAAACCTCCATTTATTTAATTATGGAGCAATTACATGCTGAAAATATGCAACTGGCCCAACAGATGGCAGTATTGACGGATCAAATGTCTCAACTGCAGAGGTTGGCTCACCCCCTTCAGCCACGGAGGAAGTGCCCAGTAGCTATGCCGGATAAATTTGATGGCAACCAGGCCATGTTTGCAGCATTCTTGGGACAATGCCAGATGTTTATTAGCTTGAGAGCGGAGGACTTTCCTACCAACCGGACGAAGGTGGGATTTATTATTAGCTTGCTCTCAGGCACAGCTGCTCGTTGGGCCACACCCTTCCTCAGTCAGTCTAGCCCCGTGTTGGATGACTTCCAAGGTTTCTGTCAGCATTTTCGGTTGATGTTCGAGGATCCCATCAAGGGGGAAACAGCAACTAGGCGACTGAAGTCACTGCGGCAGGGTCGTGGATCCTTGCAAGAGTATGTGAGAGAATTCCAGCTGCTGAGTCAGGACTCAGCATGGAATGAACCAGCGCTTATGGACACCTTCCAAGATGGCCTGTCCGATGAATTACAGGATGAGCTGGTGAGGGTGGACAGGCCACCAACATTCGACTCGTTGGTCCATTTGTGTCTTCGGATAGACGCCCGGCTGCAGAGGAGGAGGCCACGCCGTGCATCCTGAGACCGCAAAGGTGCCGGTTTCTCAAGAGCCTGCAGTAGCACAAGAGGAGCCCATGGAGTTGGGTGCTGTCAGACCCCGAGTGTCACGCACGGAAATGGACAGGCAGCGTGCTGGGGGTTTTTATTGTGGGGATCCTGGACACGTTTCTGTGAGTTGCCCCAAGAAGAGCAGAAAGGCTGTGCGGCCTGCGACCACCCCTCAACAACCGAATCCCATGTCGGGAAATGGGCGGGGCCCGATCTAAGGGAAACCTTAGGTCAGGCACAAACTGACGCTGAGATAAGCGGACTGCCACGGCACCTGATTCTAGCAGCACACATCTTCTTGACAGGTAGTCCACAGTGAATTCTGGTCCATGCCTTAGTTGATTCCGGGGCTACCACAAACTTTATGGATGCGGCGTTTGCTGCACATGATGTCCCGTTGTGTCCAGTGGACCCACCAATGCGGGTCGAAACTATAGACGTTTGGTTGCTTTTGTCTGGGCCTATCAAGGTGGCCACACAACCTTTGTGTTTGACCCTTGGGGAGCACGAGGAGGCCATCCAATTCTACATAGCTTCGGGCCTGCATTTCCCCTTGGTCTTGGGTTTGGCTTGGTTGCTGACGCACGATCCTCAGATCTATTGGTCGCAAAATTTGATCATGTTCCCATCCTTGTAATGCATCGACCACATCCGGCAGGTTTTTGCGGCCCAGTTAACCAGCCTGCCCTAGGTGGAGGTGCCACCGGATTTAGTGGAATTTGCGGATGTATTCAATGAACAGGAGGGGGATCAACTGCTACCTCATCGCCTTACGACTGTCCCACCGACCTGGTACTGAATGCGAAGCTCCCTACGGGTCATTTATACTCCATGTCTGAGCCGGAGTTGGCCGCGTTGCAGGACTTCCTTGATAAAAACCTTGTCCAAGGGTTTATCCGGCCTTCGTCTTCGCCCTTGTCTGGCCTGGTTTTGTTTATGAAAAAGAAGACCGGCGATCTGAGACTCTGTTGCAATTACCGGCGCCTAAATGCCATCAGGGTATGGAACCGGTACCCGTTGTCTTTAATTTCGGAGTTATTGGCACGTCTACGGGAGGCAACGGTCTTCATGAAGTTGGATTTGCGGGGCGCTTACAACCTGGTGCGTGTCAGGGTTGGTGACGAATGGAAGACGGCCTTTGGCACCTGGTATGGACATTTCGAGTTTACAGTCATGCCATTTGGGTTGACCAATGCACTGGCGGTCTTCCAACATTTTATGAACGATGTCTTCTGGGACCTGTTGGATCAGTTTGTCGTCATTTATCTGGACGACATCTTGATCTACTCAAGATCCCCGAAGGATCATCAACGTCATCTGCGTTTGGTCTTGCAGCGACTCCGAGAGCACCGTCTGTTCGCAAAGCTGGAGAAGTGTCAGTTTTGGCAGACCACCATTGAGTTCCTGGGGCATCATATTTCCCCCGAAGGCATCGCGATGGAGCCGGGCAAGGTGCATAATTGGCAACCTCCTCGACATATGAAGGATGTGCAGAGACTACTCGGGTTTGCAACTACTACCGGACCTTCATTCCCAGCTTTGCTCTCTTGACTGCGCCCCTCACTTGGCTCCTGCAAAAGAAAGTGCCGTTTTGCTGGGGTCCCACAGAGCAGCGAGCATTCATGGCCCTGAAGCAGGCGTTTACAAAGAAGCCGATCTTGAGGCACCCTAATCCCCATCGTCCATTTGTCGTGGAAGTGGATGTGTCCGACGTCGCAGTGGGTACGGTGTTACTGCAGGCTCATGCTCCTGATGGAACCCTTTCCCCTTGCACTTACTACTCGCAGAAACTCAATCCTTCCAAGTGCAATTACACCATATGGGAGAAGGAGTTGTTCGCTATCAAGATGGCGTTCAAGGCCTGGAGGCATCACCTGGAGGGGGCCAGGCACCAGAAAGAGGTCTGGACGGATCATCGAAATTTGGAGTTTCTGACTATGGCACGTAAGCTAAACCAACTCCAGATCCGGTGGTCTTTGTTCTTTGCCCTGTTCAATTTTAAGGTGACGTACATCCCTAGTGGATTGAATCAAAGGGTGGATGCCCTGTCTAGAAAACCAGAATATTCTGACCCTGTGGACTCGCTTCCACCCCGGATGGTTCTACCTGCCCAATCTCTCGCTGCAGTTCAGGAACCCGTGGAAGTCACGTCATTGATACGGGAGGCACAGCAGGACGACAAGTGGGTGAAACAACAGAAGGCGGAGATAGGGCCAGATTCCCCATGGACCTTTGATGATGACATCTTGAAATATCGGAACCAGCTCTATGTGCCCGCAGGACCCGTCCGTGGCCTGATTCTCTCTCAGTGTCATGATAATCCAGCAGCAGGAAATTTTGGTGTGTTCAAAACCTTGAATCTGATCTCTCATACGTTCTGGTGGCCCCGATTATGAGACGATGTGCAAAAGTATGTGACATCATGCGTTCAATGTAGACAGGCCAAGGCAGCGACGGGGGCTCTCCCTGGGTTATTGCAGTGCTTACCGACCCCGGACAGGCCCTGGGGAGCTGTGTCCATGGACTTCTTGACCAAGTTGCCTCCCTCATCAGGGTTTACCACGATCCTTGTGGTAGTGGACATGCTCACTAAGATGGCGCATTTCATTCCCTGTCGTAGATTACCGACAGCCCGCGCCACGCCTCGCATGTTCATCCAACATGTGTTTCGCTTGCATGGCTTGCCTGATGGAGTCGTGTCGGATCGGGGGACACAATTCACGGCGCAGTTTTGGAAAGGGCTGACGGATGCTCTAGATGTGCAAGTATGTTTGTCCTCGGAGCACCATCCCGAAACTGATGGGGGTACAGAAAAGGTGATTGGGATTTTAGAACAATATCTGCGCTGTTTTGTAAATAAGCAGCAGAAAAACTGGGTGGAGTACCTGTCTGTGGCGGAGTTTGCATTTAACAACTCCTAGCATACCTCCACACGGATGACGCCCTTTATGGCGAATGTTGGATTTCACCCTCGGTTTTTCCCTCTCACCCAAGCGGACTCCCCGGTCCCCACAGCACAGGACTTCCTCTCTGAGGTCCAGGCAGTTCACCAAGTGTTTTATTGTAGCCAGGGTCATTTGAGCTTAGTAAAATTTAGACTATATAAATGCACTGTGCAGTTCATAAATTCAAAACTAGAACATTATTGGTTAATATTGGCCTTTTTAATTTCAGCAAGCAGAATAACTCTTACAGTACATGAAAATAGTTAAAACATACTGCTCTGTGCTGTAAATAGTGGTTTTTATTATCCAATTAACACAGATGTTGGCGGAAAGGAATCTACAGAAGTTGTATTAGAGAGACTTGATTAAGGCATGCTAATGACTATAATGTCATCCAGTTATTGTGAAGGTCATATAAAGCTTGACATCATTATAGCTATTTCAGCACACTGGTGATTGAAAGACTTCTCAAGTCATTAGTAGGAATTTTGCCAAAGGTGATAAATAAATTTTATTTTCTGGCAAATGCAAAAATAGCTACTACAAAAACATCGGCATTTTTACTTGAAAACTACACATAATGCTTAAACTACATTAATTTTTAAAACTAATGTTAGATAATAATTTTTGTATAGTACTCATGTTTAAGAAAATTATTCAGCTCTGTATTACATAAAATATATTATTCCTTAATACTAATATGTTGTTTGAACTGAAATTATGATTGTTAGACTGCAACTCTTTGTATGTTTACAACAGCTTGATTCCTATTATACACAATGAAGCTTACTTCTAAGTTTGCATGTACAAGGTTGCTTTGTGAAGATCACAGTAACACAATAACAATTTTAAAGAGTTATGAGTGTTAATGCAAAAAATTGTACACTCTAACAAAGGGAGATTTTATTGATTAATGTATCATGGACATGACAAGTTCTATAAAATTCTGCTTGAAAATAGCACTATTTATGTGGTAACAATATGCTATCTAATCATATCCCAGCAGGTACTGAACTGAGTACAATATTTATCAGCAAAAGTGATTGCCAGCCAAGTTATTATCTACTTTCCAAATTTTATACTGAGGATAGACTGCTGTGCATCACTGCAGCAGCTATCATTACCAACATTTTGTATAGACAGCAAATTTTGGCTGCACTGGAATATTTATGTCACCTACGCAAGACCATATCATAGATGAACATAAAATTTGTGTGAGGTGTTACATAAGGAATTATTTGTATAATATTTGTCCCTAGTTTATTTTCTCGCTCTTCACTGAATACCCTTAGTATATTCAGGAGGACAGATATAATCAATTATATGTGATTCTGACAATGCCATTTTGTTGTGATCTCCCCAATTTGCAGCCCACTAAGCAGCAATCACACTGTGAGAGGTGCATAGTACCAAATCAGTGGGAAACAAATGGCAATGTATTATTTGTAAAAGTTGAAAAGTTTTACATTTTGCTCTTCCCTGTACTATTGATTTTTTGTTGTTGTTGTTAGTGAAAAACCTGAATTCTAAGATAATGAATTTGATGAAAAAATATTTTTATCATTAAATCTTTTTAGTTTCCTTTGTTGTGGTGGGTTTATGAAAACAAAATTCAACGCGACAAAATAAAGGCCATAACTGCATAGACTGCTTGCTTGTAAGATTGGCAGAGATGGGAGTGTGTTAATCAAGACCTGTTACCATGTGCTGTGGCTATTTCATATGTTCTTGAAACTGATGCTCTGTAGTACTATCTTTTTAAATGTCTACCTGAATATTTGTAAAACAAATAATTGGTAAAGGTGTATAATTAATGCAGGTATTAATATTCCATGAGATCATTCTGAGAAGTCTAGGATATGCATTTGCTCTTTTATTTATTAGTATTTATTACATTTATATGCCACTCATGTCACAGTTCAATTTCATTAGTCCACCATTTATTTACTTAGGGAAATCAAGTTGCCAGTTCCATTACTTAGAAAATACAACGGGAAACACTCATTCAGATATTCTAGATTATTGACATCTTGGTTGGAACTTAAATTTTATTGAAACTTGGAATTTTATTTTAGTTATAAAGCATTAAGCAGATAAGTAAACAACTATTGCAGTAATTACGATAGAGAACAATGAACAACATTTTTTTTTTCTCTTTGGGGAAAACATCCTGTTTCTTGTTGCAAACAAAAGTTGACGTGCATAATGTAGACTGATTTTTATTTTAATAATATTAAATTTTGGTTTGATATTAACTGTCTTATTTTAGACTTGGTTTTTTAATTTGACTAATTTGAGTTATTGTAACACAAAAAAGATAACAACAGCTACTACTACAACAACAATACCCAGAAAGATATACTCACAAGTATTATTTATGGAAATAATTGGACAGGTTTTATATATTACTGTGATAGAATTGATAATCAGAATTTGAGTAGTTCCATGTCATTGTTCCACTGATTAATTGTTCTAACTGTAAGAAAATCTCCTCAGTTCTAAGTTGCTTCTCTCCTTGATTAGTTTCCACCCATTGCTTCTTGTTCTACCCTCAGGTGCCTTGGAGAATAGTTTGACTCCCTCTTCTTTGTGGCAACCCCTGAGGTATTGGAACACTGCTATAATGTCTCCCATAGTCCTTCTTTTCATTAAACTAGACATACTCAGTTCCTGCAACCATTCTTCATATGTTTTAGTTTCCAGTCCTCTAATCATCTTTGATTAGGGGACTGGAGTTTGAACAAATATGGGTATCCACAGAGAGACACAAAAGAAAGGAAGGGCCCTTATGATATCTGTGTAATCAGGGGGGGAATTCAGCCAGTTCGGACCAGTGCGCATGAACTGGTAGTTCTGGCGATCAGTTGGCCCCGCCCACCCGCCCCTGCGCTAGTGTGTTTGAAGCCCAGCTGATAGATGTGGCAGAGCAGATTACCATGCCTCATCTGTTTTACTTACCGGGCCTGCAGTAGAAGTAAGTTTTAGAGCCATTTTGGAACGAACTGCACGCGCATGGAGTCAAGCGTGTGCTCAGCAAACCAGTTGTTACACCGATTGAATCCCACTACTGTGTGTAATAATATAATCACATGGAAGCCATCATTCATACTTATGTCAGACAACTTGATTCAATCTTAAACTTGTAGCATATGCATGATTATATCATTGCCCCCTTATTGACACAGTTTGCTAGAGATATCACCAATATCAAAGGAGAAAAGTTAATAGTTTCAAGTTTTCATGACAATGGAACCATCTACTAATTCATGCATTCTTGCATTTCTTCTCCTTTATAATGCATTATTGAAGTATTGAGGGATTGAGGTACAGTAAAATGTAATAACTGATGTACACTCCTGATAGCATTAAAATAATGTATTGCATTTGAAGATGAAAAGATTTCCTCCAAAATTAGATAACTGAAAATGGTAACTAGGGAGGAAGTGAAATAAGACTTTATACAAGACTTTGCATAAATCTGTTTACTGGAAAGAATGTTCTACTTTTTTTATTTCACTGACAATTCATAGTCTTATCACATGCACTGTTAAACAGGCTCAATTGTCTTCCAAGCGTTTGACTTCCACTGAAATGGAAATCCTGGCTTGCTGTAAAAACAGAAACTACTCCTAGGAATTCAAAAATGTGCTGCATACATTAGGACTTGTGACAAAAACACCTGCATCATTATCACATTTTTGCTAATCTGTTGCAAGTTTGTGCAAATAATTTCACCTAAGCAAGAGCATGTGTTGTATAATTATTAGGTTTCTGCTGGGTAAATACAAATGATATTCTTGACTTAAAGGAGAATTGGAGGAAATGAAAACGAGGTTTACGGAGTATACTACACAAAAATTGGAACATATGCTACAGGAATTGAAGAAAAATTAGACTGGATTAGGCATTAATGTATGGGCTTTTCCAAACTTTTGGAATAAAGATGGATACAGTTAGGATATTGTAGCAGACAATTTTGTGTACTATGCTTAGGTCTGATCATAGGCAGCACAATTCCAGATTGTCCAAACCCAAATTTCAAGCCTAGTGGCATAAGGGATTATATTGTGAGCAGAGGTATAGAGTACTCTTTTTGTGAAATACCTCTGGACCCGCTCAATCGTGTCAATATACGATATACAGTGTGAATTCCAGACAGACATGCTGTATTCAAGAATTGGTCTGGCAAAGGTTTTGTGTGCCCTAGTTAGCAATATTAGATTGTCGGAGGAGAAGCTTCACTAAACAACGTGTGATGATATATAAACAACACGTGATGAGAACATTTTTTCCTAAGAAAGTTGATGTATGATGGGGGATTGAATGAAGTGGTCTCTTCCAAACTAGATACAACTTCTGAGGAAAATATTAATATTACACAAAGTAAATTATTACAAGTCATTTTTATTTGATTTAGGGTTTAGGGTTGATTAACACATGAACACAGAAGAATGGCTACTCAAGAATAAATTTTCAGAAGGACAGATCTGTTTCAAAAATATGTATGATTTGGACTGTAAGAGTTTAGATGCTAAAATTTGAAAATAAATTTTATTAAGTGACTTTTTAGACCATAATATATGAGTCTGGAATAGTATAGAATTCTATTCTAATTCTTTCAGATGGAGTCTAAGTGAGACAAAAAAAAGTAATAAAATAAAAGTATTTTAATAATTCAAATAAAGGTACCAATTTGAGAATAGTTTGAATGTAAGATTGAGAAGACGGTAAAATATTTGGGTATTATTAAGAAATGAATTATATGTGATTTGAATATAACTATGTTAAGAAAGGGAATGAAATTAAAAATGATATGCCAAGATGGGATTGAGTACAGTTGTTATTATTGGGGAGATTTTCTGTGATAAAAAAGAATATTTTGCCAAGAGTGATGCTTCTGTATCTAATAATACTTATTTTGACAACTATTTTATTATCTAAACAGTAGCAGAAAAATATGACTAAATTTGTAAGGCAGGAGGAAAAAAAACAAAATTAAATATAAGTTACTGCAAGATGCAAAGTAAAAAGGAGATTTGGGTCTACCATATTTGAAATTTACTTTGCTGTCTGATGTTTAGAATGGATGAAAGAATAGCTTTTGTTAAGAAATAGAATGGGAAGGACATAATATAAGATTTTGATGGCATGGATAATTATGGTATGATAAAGCTAAAGTTAACGTAGACTTCAAAACCCATTATGTCAACTTTATGAGTGTGAAATAAATACAAATTTAAGTTGTGTTTGAAAATACATTTGTACTTCTCAGCACAAGAAGCATTTTAGAGAAAGTAATACAAAATGTAAATAGTTATTTTTACCTGAAGTACTTGAATTTTTTCAGGGGGATCGTAAAATAAAGTCAGAGAATATTTAACAATGAGATATAGTTGTCAATGTTTATTCATGTACAATTAGCAAATATAAAGTATCTTAATGGTTTTGAATAAGACTGAATTTGAAGTAGAATTATGTACAAATGATTAATATGTTATTCTAAAAACTACACACTTTGTAGATATAAGAGATAAAAGAACAAGAATGTATGATAACATTGGCCATAGTATCTAAATAGAGAAATGGAAAAATATACACTATGACTGAAAGGACTAAAATTTACATTATGTTTTAGCCTTAAAGCTTAAATTTTTATAAAACGATGTATCATTGGTATTTGTCATTAGAGAAGTTGTCCAGAATGCATTATGGTGCTTTGAATATTTCCTGGAAATGTAGAAAACATTTTTTACATATATGGTTGACATGTAAAAAAGCCCCCACCCCAAACAAATAAATACAATAATATTATATGTTTAAAAGTTGAAAGTTTTGACAATAAAGGAAGATAATAGAACTTGGCTAAATTGGCTTCCTTGATTAGATAAAAAATAAAATCTAAATTTGTGGCTGACTAGAAACCTATTATAGACTCTTTGCATGAAACAGTAAAAATGTGCTTATGACTTGTGGTTTCGATTGTTAGGAAAAAAATGGATAATCAAATAAAATAAACTTTCTTGTAATCATAGAGTAAGATAGCTTTGCAATTACATTTATATTTGCTCAAATGACTTAAGCAATTGATTGTATTTTCTTCTAATTTATATTTGCTGCCAAGGAAATCTGAAGTTTTTCTTATTTATTTTTGTTTTCTTTCTGTACTTTTGTCTTTCTTTCTTGTTTTTTTAAAATTTGTATTAGTTTGTGTTATTTTATTTAATTTTTAAAACTTTTAATTATGTATGTTTTAATTAAAACAAATTATATCCTTGACTTAACTAACCTAAGCCTATACTAACCACATTTAGAACCAAATCTTGCAAATATGTGACAGACAAAAATGCTTTAATTTAAGAAGAGATTGAATGTTTGCTTTTCCGGATTGCTTTTTCTAAGAGCCCAAGTGTGATATTATTATTATGTTTATAGTCTGCATACACTGTGTTGCAGTTTTCATTTTCAGTCCCTAGAGGTCTCTATATATCACATTTTGAATACGACAGTTCAACACCAAACCAAATTTTGAAGCATTTTATTTTGAGCTTACAATAAATGAATGCAGAATTACTTATAATTTTCTTCAATCTTTAAAAACAATTATTATGACTAACTGCCACTCTCATATTAACATAGTATGCTTATGATAATGATTGATAAGGGTGATCACCATGATAAATAATGTAAATCTTTTATAGAGGTGAGATTATCTTTTCTTCTTAAAAATAGTTTTTATTAAAAAAGCTTACCTCTAAAAACAGAAAAAATACAACAAAAAAAGAAAGAAGACAAACATAACAATATAAAAAATAGTTATATAGCCTTCTGTATTAACCTCTGTAATAATGTAATAACAGTTGTACTAACAATTATATAATACTAATTGTTTGTATCACCATTTTATTTACATTGTGGTCAATACTTTAGACAGTAATTAGTAACTTTGGTTAATTTTTATTCAGTACTAGATTATAAGATTATCTTTTCATTTTGTTCAGATGAAGATTTCTCCCTCAAAATTTGGTATTATCAATATTACTGGAGATCAGTTTCTGCGGATGTGCGAGGTGGGATGGCCGCCGGCTTGCTTTGTTCCGTCCAGTGGAACAGAAAAACACCAGAGAAAACCGGCAACTCAGTTCGGAGCCATGCGAGAAGGGGTCCCAGCAACTGAGCACAATTCAGGGGACCTGAACAAGTAGTCGCTACTGTGGTCGCTACTGTCGGACGGTCTTTGGCCCATGCGGCCACCCAGAATAATCTTCACAACGCTCGGCGAAAATGATGGAAATGGCGGCGCTGCGCTGAAGGCACCGTTTTCAGCGTTTTATGGGCCTAGTCCTATTTTCCTTGTAGACTGGGAGGAGCCCTGGTATTCATCGGACTGCTGGAGGACTATTGTCACCAAAGAGGAGGTGGGTGATTCGAACGACACTGGACGAGACAAGGCAGCTGGCCTATTCCCCGCTGCTGCAGTCTCTTTAGGCGCCCCCCTCCCTCTGCTTCAGCAGTTTATGTTGCTTGGTGTTCCTGGCATTCCTCAACATCTTTGCCCCCGCTTTTGGGAATCTTTTGGAATCTGCTGGTCAGTTTCAGAGAGGGGGTAGTCGGCTTGATATGGTGCTGTATAAGACCAGGCAGCTGGCCTTGCGGCTGCTGGCATGACCCTTTAGACTCCCCCCTCCCCCATCTTACTTGACTCGGCCTTTTCCTGCGGTGCGGCCTCTCCTTCTCTGTTGGCCCTCTGTTTGCCCTCACCCATATGGGGTTTTTTGTCATTGGGCTTCCCTGCTCACGGCTGCTGGACGTTGGACTTGCGACCTGGTCCCATTTGGTATGACCACTGCCGCCCGTTGATGCCAAGGACGTCAACTCAGGCCCCTTTGACTTTTTGGACCCCTCCATTTCTACACCGTCTATCACACAAAGAAGAGGGAAGACAATCTTTCTTTTCTCCCTCTATACCTCCGCTAACTTCCATCGGACTAGACTTTACGAACCCACCTACAAACTTTACATGAACTTGCACATTTTCTAACAGCTGCGCAACTTTTTTCTTGTATGGGGAGTATATGTGGTATGTATGTGTCTGATTGAATGATCCCACACTTTTAATTTAATGAATTTTTATTAGTGTTTTATTGTATCATTGTATTTTAATATTAGTGGGGTATGCATGTGGAGAATGCCTGGCTGGTATGTGTGTGGGGATTGGGAGTGTGGCCAGAGCCCCCTCAACTGAGAGCAGAAGCAGAAGTGGATGGGGGCCCGGATCCGCCTTTCGTCCCAGAGTGAATGCCATGAATGGCCTGCCGGGGAGAACAGGGGCCGTGGGATGGGAGGAGGGGTCTATAGTGACGGGGACGGGCCGGAGCATCCCGGTTACGCTCGGGAGAGGCAGGTATGATGGGAGTTACAGGGCTAGCCATTACCGGGGAAGGAGGGTTTGCTACGTCACAGTGATCCCTCCTTCCGGCCCCGATAGCTCAACTCAAGAACCAGGTGGCAAGAGATGTCAGGGCCCTGGTCTCAGGTTGCTGTTGCTAAATGCCAAGTCTGTGATTCATAAAGCTCCCCTCATCCGGGACTTAATATTAGACAAAGGGGCAGACCTGGCATGTATTACTGAAACCTAGCTGGGCCACGAGGGAGGAGTCCCCCTCTCAGAAATGTGCCCAGAAGGGTTTCAGGTGCTCCACCAACCACGACACCAGAAAAAGGGGTGGGGGAGTGGCAGCCATCATCCGAGAGTCATTAGTTCCTCGTGGGATCCCTGCTCTGGAGATTGTCAGGTGTGAGTCCCTGCTGGTGAAGTTGTACCTAGGGGGTCAAGTGGGCTTATTTCTAATGTACCTACCTCCCAGCTGTGTTACAACAGCCCTGCCTGCACTCCTTGAGTCAGTAGCCGGATTGGCGGTTGAGTTCCCCAGACTGATAGTACTGGGGGATTTCAACCTGCCATCTCTTGGCGAATGCTCGGATGGAGCGCAGGAGTTCATGGCTTCTATGACAACCATGGACTTGACCCAGGTAATTCAGGGTCTGACTCACACAGCGGGTCACACACTCGACCTCGTGTTTCTCTCGGGGCAGTGGAGACATGATCTGGAACTGAAGGGCATAGAGATCTCGCCCTTGTCATGGTCAGATCACTTCCTACTGAGGCTTCACTACTCCCCCACTGCAGGGAGGGGGAGCCAATTAAGTGGTTCCGCCCCAGGCGCCTGATGGACCCTTTGGGATTTCAGGCGGCACTTGGAGAGATAACTGACTCCCTTGCACACAACATGGCAGAGTCCTTGGTCGCGGCTTGGAATATAGCGGCGGCCGGGGTACTGGACTGGATTGCACCTTTACGGCCTCTCCGTGGCAGTGGATCCAGGAGGGCTCCTTGGTTTACCAAGGAACTCCGGGAGATAAAGCGCCAAAAGAGACACCTAGAGTGACGTTGAAGGGCTATTAACTCTGAATGTGACTGAACACTACTAAGAGCCTTTATTAGAACTTATTTAGTGGCGATACGGGCGGCAAAATGTGTTCATTTTTCCGCTCTTATTGCATCCGCAGAATCTCGCTTGGCCGCCCTGTTTAGGATAACACGCTCCCTCCTGAAAGGGAGGGATGCGGGTGAACCCTTACAGGGTAGAGCCGAGGAATTTGTTCAGTTTCTGTTGGACAAAGTCACTCGGATTCGGACGGACCTGGACTCCACTTGGACAGTTCCTGCGGAGATGCTGGGGGAGGGCCTTGATCGGACTTTGTGGATCAAGTTTCAACTTGTCACTCCTGAGGAAGTGGACAAGGCCATGGGAGCGGTGAGTGCCTCCACCTGCCTACTGGACCCGTGTCCCTCCTGGCTGGTCTCAACCAGCAAGGAGGTAACACGAGGCTGACTCCAGATGATTGTTAACACCTCTCTATGGGAGGGATCTTTCCCGCACCCACTGAAGGATGCAGTGGTGAGATCCCTCCTTAAGAAGCCTTCTCTGGACCTAGCTATCCTTAACAACTATCGTCCAGTCTCCAACCTCCCTTTTGTAGGGAAAGTTGTTGAGAAGGTGGTGGCCTTTCAACTCCGACGGTCCTTGGATGAAACAGATTATCTAGACCCTTTTAAGTCAGGTTTCAGGCCTGGTTATGGCACTGAAACTGCTTTGGTCGCGCTGATCGATGATCTCTGGTGGGCCAGGGATAGAGGACATTCCTCTATTCTGGTGCTTCTTGACCTCTCAGCGGCCTTCGATACCATCGACCATGGTATCCTTCTGCAGCAGTTGCAGTAGGTGGGAGTGGGAAGCACCGTGTTACGGTGGTTCTCCTCCTACCTCTTGATAGGTCGCAGTCGGTGTTGGTTGGAGGACAGTGGTCGACCCCTAGGCCCCTTAAATATGGGGTGCCACAGGGCTTGGTCTTGTCCCCCATCCTATTTAACATCAACATGAAGCCGCAGGGTGAGATCATACGCCGGCACAGGATCAAATACCATCAGTATGCGGACGATACTCAATTGTATCTGTCTGCCCCGTGCCAACTCAGCGAAGTAGTGGAAGTGATGTGCCAGTGCCTGGAGGCTGTCAGTGTCTGGATGGGAGCGAACAAGCTTGCACTCAATCCATACAAGACTGAGTGGCTATTGATGCTGCCTCCCAAGGATAGTCCAGATATTCCATCCCTTAGCCTGGGGGGTGAAATTGTACACCCCTCAGAGAGGGTCCGCAACTTGGGTGTCCTCCTGGATTCGCAACTGACATTAGAACATCATTTGTCGGCTGTGACCGGGGGGGCTTTGCCCAGGTTCGCCTGGTGCACCAGTTGCAGCCCTATCTGGACCGGGAGGCACTTTGAATAGTCACTCATGCCCTCGTCACCTCCAAGCTCGATTACTGTAATGCACTTTACATGGTGCTGCCCTTGAAAAGTGTTTGGAGACTACAGTTAGTCCAGAACGCAGCCGCGCGAGCGATTATGGGTGTTCCTAGATACACCCATATTACACCTATCCTCCGTGAGCTGCACTGGCTTCCAAATGGTCTCCGCACACACTTCAAGGTGCTGGTCATCACCTTTAAAGCCCTACATGACCTAGGACCTGGATATCTGGGAGACCGCCTCCTGCCACATACCTCCCAATGGCCGATGAGAACTCACAGACTGGGCCTTCTCTGGGTGCCGTCAACAATGCTGGCTGGCAGCTCCTCGGTGGAGGGCCTTCTCTGTAGCTGCTCCGACCCTGTGGAACGACCTACTCGTAGAGATCCGGACCCTCCCCACTCTCTCGGCCTTCCAAAAAGCCACCAAAACCTGGTTATTCCGGCAGGCCTGGGGCTGTGGACTTCAGGAATGAGGTCCAGCCCCACCCAGATTGTGTTTATGGTCGTTGTTTTTAAATTGTTTCTTTTTAAATTGTTTCTTTATTTTAACTCCTTATATTAACTTTTTCTGTAAGCCGCCCGGAGTCCTACGGGATTGGGCAGCATATAAATTTATTAAAAGTTAAAGTTAAAGTGGAGATAAGCTTACTCTTTTCCTTTCCATTTTCCATATCTAATGGAAAATCCAAACTATCTGTTTACTTGACCATCCCAAACAATTTTTTTAATTTGTAAAAGTAGGTAAAAGGATAGCTATATGCTATACAGCTATACAGTTACCATTTTAATTAAGCAGTAGCTTAATATTACTTTTGTCCCATTTAGTATAATTTAGTTAAGTTATTAATAGTAAGTAAATAATGGCTAATTTATTCTATATCTAACTAGCTACCTATGGGCAACCCAAATATATTTGATGACCAGGTAACTGCAACATAGAACTCAGTTATTTCACTTTGGACCTTATTGACTGAAACAAAAAACCCCACAACTTGTAGATAATTTCTTTCAATTTAACCATAAAAAATAAAGTCTATGAGTATTTCATAATTAAAATTGCCTTTTTTATTAATCTGCTAGAAGAATTTATAGAATTACAATATTAAACTTTCTTCAGATTGCATTAAAATACATAGATGTATTTTATATGCAATGAAGTATAGTTACATCTGAGAGGTTATTTTAAGTGAGAATATGTTTTACTATGAGATAAAATACATTTTCCCACTGATAAAACTATTATAAATGATTCTGTGTTTTCCCAAAAATAAGACCTAACCCGAAAATGAGCCTTAGCTTATTTTCCCACCATCTGGTTGTATGAGATGGGGTGAGGTGCATACGTAAAAATCAATCTAGGGTAAGGTTGAGTGGGTGGAGCTACCCCACAAGCTTCATACCTGCTTACTTTAGGACTGCCGCAGCCAGGCCTCCCACACCCCAACACCTGTCAAGCTGCTGCCTGATTTCTTCTGCATTGCATGTCACAACAGTGCCACTGTTTGTGGCGGGACACCATGTGCCACATCACACCGGTCCAGCCGCTTGCCACAGCAGGCGACATAGTACATCACCCCAGTGCTGCTGGCCATGCATGCACTTGTACAACATGCCACATGGCATACTGCATGGCATCTGGCTGCAAATAGCCATGAGCAGCTGCAGAAGAAGTCAGACAGTGGTGCGACAGTTGTCGGTGCATGGGAGGCCTGGCTGCAGCAGTCCTAAGACAAGAGTCAGCAACCTTAAATACTCAAAGAGCCTTTTTGACCTGTTTCTCACAAAAAAGAAAACACCGGGAGCCACAAAACCTTTCCCATGCCTGCCTATTTCCTGAGGCGCCACAAAACTAGCATAGGCAGTTGAATTAAATGTTCTGATTTCTTCTGAAACTTTTCTTTTCTTGGATTTATCCATGGTTGCCCTACTGGGGCTTGAAAAGCTCAATAAATCACATGCCGGTGAGTGTCACACATTGGCAGTTGTGACACATATTTTGAGTGACAAGGAGCCACAGCAGAGGGATGAAAGATCTACATGCTGCTCCAGAGCCATGGGTTGCTAAGATAGGATCCTGTCCTAAGGTAACCAGGTAAGACATCCCCCCAAAATAAGACCCGGTGTTTATTTGGGGACCCAAAAGAAAATAAGATCAAGTCTTGTTTTCGGGAAAATGCAGCTGGAACTATTAAATTTTAATATCCTAATTAACTGATACTTGTTGATATTACTGTCACTGATCAATGTACAGTATTCAAGTTTCTTCCTATAAATAGAATTTATACATTGGAAGTAAAATTTGCTCAGCTAGGTTTGGCAGTCACATTTGCTATATTTTAATCTTATATTTGTATACATGCTTCAACATAACTATGAATTTTGTATATGTTTCTACCTGAAAAGTTATATTTGGTTAGCAGTGAATGTGTAAATGCCTAAACAATTATTGGTGGGGAAAATATTTTTATACTTATTTTTATATTTTATATAATATAGCTTTCAATTCCTGGCAGTAAATCTGAATTTTTGTCAACTATTTGACTATAGCTTGATACTGTAATAAAATGTTATAGTATATCTGATTTCTTCTATTTTATTACATGCTCTGCTTTTCTTCTCATTTTCCTTTCCTTTCCTTTATTATGTTACTTATAGAATTAAATTTACTTGTGGCCATTTTGTGTTTTAGAAAAGAAAAGCCTGCTTCCATATTTTCTTGTTCTTGTTCTTTTGCCTTTGAGTTTCTTTCTTAGCTTTTCCACTGTTATCTTGGAACATCCTCAACATTATTAGATTCTTCTCCTGCTATTTAAGAGATTAAGTCTGTTAGATGGAGTTCAACTGAAGCTGACCTTTACCTGTCTACAAGCATGCATTGTTTGGATTTCTTCTTACACTTCTCAAAACTTATTAAGTGCTAGAAACTCATTTAAGTACTGTAAATCATTTTGTCCAGCACTTTTCTTAATTGCTGCTAATAGCTCAATCTCCTGACCATTAGCACTTCATCTAGATGCTTCCTCTGCCACTGTTTTATAATTGTCTCTTTGCTTGCATTATGCCATTGACTTTAAGACTTACTTATGTACAAGAAATCTATTTAAGCTTGTATCAGAAGGCTACAGGGAGCAAAAGGATGCAACAAGGCAAGAGGTATGTGTTTATATTGGTGCTGTTTCAATTCTGGAACTTAAAATAAAGCACCTGCTTCCATATATTGCTAAATTTATTAACAGTTTCATTTAAATTAGTTGGGGTTTGGAAAACTGTCAATGTGAAGAGTCAAACGTTTTTCACAATGTAGGAAGGTTTCCATCCCAAGTCCAACATTCATTTCCCAGAGGCCTTCCATGAGATGGTTAAAAAGCGAGGGGGGGGGGGATTCAGTACATAAGCTGAAAACAGGGCATGCAGGTAGGATTTGGTGAGTATCAAAGCCACTGTCTTGGATGAAGCCCAGGGCATCCAGGACTATAACAGTAAGATGGCACCCAAAGATGAGCTGCTGAGAGAATGTCTGAGGTAACATCAGACATAGGAGGAAGACTAAGCAGAGGAAATGCTATAGTACAAGAGCCTGCATGGCATTTATCATTAATGGAGATTAGGTGATGGACATTAGGAAAGTATACCAGTGGTTGCAAAGGGATGACTTAAAAGACAGCACTGAGGCAATGATCAAGCAGCATAAAAACAGGCACAAAACATCAGATTTTCAGAAATAGGGGACAATCACACTGGATAGGATCCAAATTACAGACTTTGCACAGCACCCTCAGAAACAGTCCAAACTGTCCAATGGTAGGGTAAAAGATGCAGGTGGTCCTTGACTTATAACAATTCATTTAGTGACCATTCAAAGTTACAACAGCACTAAAAATATGACTTATGACTGTTTTTAAAATTATGACCTTTGCAGTATCCCCAATATCATGTGATCAAAATTCAGAGGCTTGGCGAATGTTTCATATTTATGACAGTGGCAGTGTCCTGGGGTCATGAGATCACTTTTTGCAACCTTCTGATAAGCAAAGTCAATGAGGAAGCTAGATTCACTTAGCAACTAGATTATTAACTTATTAACTGCAATTTTTCACTTAACAACTGCGACAGAAAAGTCATAAAATGGAGCAAAATTAATTTAACAAATGTCTCAATTAGCAATGGAAATTTTGGCCTCAATTGTAGTTGTAAGTCGAGGACTACCTGTTCACCATAGCCTGAATGGCACAATCAAGTAGTTGGAATTGTATACAGGAACTCTGCACAGCATCTGGGCTAGACCCTTCCAAGTCCAGATGGGAGATTCTTCAGAGGGCTGTGGAGAATAACAATGCTAAAATCTTGTGAGACTTCCAGATTCTGACAGGCAGGCAGATTCTAGCCAATCAACCAGACATCATGGCAGTAGACAAGAACCAGAAGACAGTGGTGATGATAAATGTAACAAAGCCAAGAGATAGTGATCTCAGGAAGGAGTATGAAAAACTAGAGAAAGGTCAGAACCTTGAGGAAGATTTGAAAGTAAAAACAAAAGTCCCAGTAGTAGTGGGATCAGAGGTTGGTTGCTCCCATTTTGTCCCGATTCAGCCGAACTGATAGTGGAATTCAGGCCTGGGTCCCAGATCTGGCAGCGACCCTGGCCTGCCACACCCCCAAACCGCTGGGCCACTGCCATATTAGTTTTTAACGACTGTGCATACACAGTTCACTATAAATTGTTCTGTGCATGCGTGAAGAACAATTTACATTGAACAGCGTATGCACACGCAGCGTGTTCTCCATTACAGAATGGAGTTCTCCCAAGCTGGAGAATGGCTCTAACATATCCAGCAACAATGCCAGAGCTCTGTGACAAAAAGAGTACAATGTTAGGAATAGCTAAATACTTCATAATTTCTCAAAACAGTTCAAACTCCGAGTCCTCTGTAAAATGATTGAGATTGAGGAAAACACATACCATCCATAGGCTGAAAAGAGAATTGTATGTTTGGTTTGCAAATCTCCCCTAGTTGCAGAACTCTCTAATGATGCTGATATAAGACATTAAGATTGGAATGTGTGCATAGAATTCAACTGCTGAATTCCAATTCAGCATTTTTTCTGGGCAGAGATCATATTCCAAGATAATTTGAAACAGCCCTAGAATTATTTAAAATAGATCAATTAATCACATTTAGTAGACATATTCTATATATAATAGTTTGTGCATGTGAAAAAAATGGAATTTACCAACTGCCTCTTATTATAAATCGGGTTCTAAAAAAGGAATGTACAGGACAACTGTCCTGAAAAAAAATGGCACTAAAAATGCAAAAACTGAGCAATAGCACCTTCTTAATGTTTTCTATATAACAGCAAACTATGTGGTTGAAACTGTATAATAACTTTCTAATTAATAGGATAAAATTCAACAAATCCCATTCAAATATTCTAATGAAATTTAAAAGTTTAGCTTAAGCTGGATAATGAAAAATGAAAGCTTTTATTATTTGATCCAATAAATAAAAATGAAGATTTTACTACAATTGAAACAATAACTTAGATCCAGATGTAGTTCAGACTTAGTGTGTATCTGTATAAGTTAATGGAATTTTAGATCCATCACTTTATTCAACTTTAATTGTTATTGCTACATGTGACTGAAATTAACTTAGATTTCTCTATTCATAATAGATTTATGGTTAATAATATTAAAGTTTGCATTCAACCTAATGAGGTTGTGATATTAATGAAACAGACTGTGATCCTATATGTGGCTAGCTTTAATTTGGTATCACATGATTTCCTGTACATATAAACGTCTGCAGGGAAGGTAAGTAATGCAATATGTGGTGATAGCAAAGATAAAAGCTGTACCAACATTTTAAACCTGAGTATAGAATGGTGACACTTGCATCATAATATCATAATCCCTCTATCTTTTTGGCGTTATTACAGTTAGAAATATAGCCTAATATTTATATTTGCAGATAACTGTATAAAAGATTTCAGAATTATACAGTCATTTGAACACTAGTTTGTGCCCATACATTCATTCTTACACCAAACTTATGTTGTCATTCATTTTTATCGATTATAATTTTAGTGATACATTTAATGGATTATTTAATGAATTCTACTGGGTATACTGGATTATTGTAAACCAATAAATTGCTTAAACCAGAGAAAAGAAGCAAGAATCAATTTGTTTACAACCTTATTTTACTGGATGAGCACCTTTAAAAGAAAAAAAGTACTACATTTTTTCTCTGACTGGCTCTCCAGCAGTCCATAGGTTTAATGGCTTTAAAAAATAATAATTATACACTCATAATTTATTTTACTTATTACTCTCATAACTTCACTTCATAAAAAATAAACTTAAAATTTTGTTACAAGAATATATTCCATTTAAGTAGCTAATGCCAGTAGATCTAACGAATATAGTAATTCTTATACTACTTACAAAATGAATAAAAAGTGATGTTAATTCTGCTGGAATTCATATAATTTGAACACTTCCTTATCTTTTCTGTCTAATATTCACATTTCTAGTTAAATTCTTGATATTTTGTATTTTGTGGATAATAGTAAGTTAGAAAATTCTATAAGTGTTCTAAATGCTTGATCTTTTTTCTTTCTTTTAAAACAGTATCCATATACACAGCTTTTCACAGAAATAGCTCTTTGCACAGAATCTAGCAATGGCATAATTTTTTTACGTGGGACACACACGTACTATGTGCTCATTACTATAAAGCTGAAATATATGAAATGAAATGAAATAGGGGGAAATATTATGTAAAACTAATCCAATAGAAGAAAATATACATATTTAGTTCAGGTTTGAACTGTGGAGACCGTAGTACTCTCAGAGTTTGCTTGTTTGCTTGCAGATGTTTCATTATCCAATTAGATAATAACATCAGCACTACTGTGTGTAGGGTTTGCTCCCTGTATTGTGCAGTATCTGAACTATCAAAAGAAAACCGCATCTCCATCAACTGGTAAGACAAGTTACTATATATAAACAGGAAGCAGAACCCATAGTCAATAGCACTAGTGATATTACCTTAAAATGTGCTGTTTTTATGAAGTATTGAAACACAGACTCATGTTTTCTTTACTGTAAGTTTTATTGACATGTTGATAATTGTAAGCCAGCCAGAGTTTGGTATTCTGGATGGTTGCATGAATGTTTTAAATAAATAAATAAAACCTAACAACACTCCATTTGGTGCCTTTTTTGGATGAATGGATTTTTACTGCAGCTTTTTGTGTGTGGGTAAACTCAAAGAACACCTGCTTTTTCTAGCTCTACAGCTGTGGCTTGCATAATATTTTAAATATTTAGAGCCGAGGTGGCGCAGTGGTTAAATGCAGCACTGCAGGCTACTTCAGCTGACTGCAGTTCTGCAGTTCGGCTGTTCAAATCTTACTGGCTCAGGGTTAACTCAGGCTTCCATCCTTCTGAGGTGGGTAAAATGAGGACCTGGATTGTTGTTAGGGGCAATATGCTGACTCTGTAAACCGCTTAGAGAGGGCTGAAAGCCCTATGAAACGGTATATAAGTCTAATTGCTATTGCTATTGCTATTAAGCCTATCTAAGCTTGGTGGGAATGTATCTGACCTTCTGTTTTAAATAGGACTTCCAGAGTTGAAGTAGTGTTACAAATAGTAGTGAGATATGCGGTGTATAACTTCTGAGAAAGGATAAAGCAATCTTTATGATATGAGCCAGGGTGTTTTATGTAAAAGATGCTGTAGTTATGCTGATTTCCATGGGGAGATATGTAAAAATAATATCAAATATCAAGTCTTTTAAAATGTACATTTACCATTAGTCTAGGACAGATGTTCCCATTTTATGCTTGGAATCTGTTTTGATATATGTTTAATTTTCTTTATAAAAAAAGCAGATTTGCTTGACTCTGTAATTAGGAGTATGCAATTAAGAGTATGCAATGAAAAAAGATGGAAAGTTTTGCTGCTGTAAAAGTGCAACAATATTAATTCATAATCTATCAATTGAAAAATTCAATCAGTAAATGGTTTGTGTGGGAGACTAATGAATCATAACACTTTTTGAATACACTACTATTGAAGGTTTGTTCTATATAGTAAATGTATAACTCAATTTTCAAATTGTGTATATTGGCACCAGCTTAGCATAAAGAACAGTCTCCACAATCAGTTAATTACAGGATTTTATCAATGAATGACAGTACAACATTTTGCCAGGAACAAAAATTCAGCTTGACAAGAATGTTACATACTAAAACACTCATTTTAGTTTCAAAACTTGTCATTGATTTAGTAAAGTTTTAAAAGGGATTAGTAAACTTGAAAAGCTGGGTTGGGTTAGGAGACTAATTTTACTTTTATTATTAAATGATCAAGTACACTGGCAAGCAAATCATATCTGGAAAGGTATATAAAGCGGAAAAGACAGCACTGCTCAATTGGCAAGTCATTTAATTAATTCACAGATTAATTACCCTGTGTCTCATCCAACTGCCAAAAATGTCAGGAATAACAGTCCTGGAATACAATACTTTTTTGTTGCATGTTTTATTTTTTTTAATAATTACATGAAAAAATATAGATAACTTATTCTTAATTCCAGGTTTTGGGGGGGAAGGATACAGTTCTTTGAAATTCTACATTACATAAGCATTTTAAGAATTAAAAAATAAATAATAAATAAAAATAAATAAATAATGATAATAAAATGTTTTTACCAAAAATATTTTATATAGTAATCCCAGTTGGATATGCATAGTGGACACTGGACAATAATGTAAAGAATATTAAGTAAGTTTTCTGAAGGCAACTAATCAACATCTTTATCATCTTTAAGATCATTCTGTTAATAGGATTGTCTAATTTCTGTATTTCTTAACAAAAAATTGCCCTGCTGGCTGCAAATGTGCAAGTATTTAGCAATATCTCAAACTAACATACACTAATTAAATGTATTATATCTGCACACTTGGGTCATTACTGCAAACATATTTATCTATTCTGTTTCTGCTGTAATAGCTTTTTTAAATGTTACAAAAAATTAAATTAAAAGACACCTAGATACTATTTAAAAACTTTGATTTAAACATAATATATTTTGCTTTCCATTTATCATGAATTTATCCATAACATCCACACCATGATGAAAAAATATCATAAACTCTGTAAAAAAATAAGCTAGCAATTATACTCTCATTTTTTTGTATATAAGGGGGGGGGGGAGTAAGCCTGATTCAGGTCAGAGTCAACTATAATGATTTCATTGATAAAGCCATTTTGTTTTCTTGGCAAAAATATGATTCTAAACTTTCCAGGATTCCTGATATTCTTAGTGTCAGGCCTGCAGCCATGGTTCTTTTGGATCTTTGGCCTGACACACTTTCTATTATTCTAGTATGTTCTTTCTATGGTGGGGAATTGGGAGGGGGGATAGTACGGAGTGGCGCAGTGGTTAAATGCAGCACTGCAGGCTACTGCTAGATCAGCAGGTCAGCGGTTCAAATCTCACCGGCTCAGGGTTGACTCAGCCTTCCATCCTTCCGAGGTGGGTAAAATGAGGACCCAGATTGTTGGGGGCAATATGCTGACTCTCTGTAAACCGCTTAGAGAGGCCTGAAAGGCCTATGAAGCGGTATATAAGTCTACTGCTATTGCTATTGCTATTGCTATAAAATGCTATGTAGCCAAAGTAAAATTCTTTTCTAGAATGCCAAGGTCATCCTTTGTCTTGGCACCTCGGCACCTGACCAGAACTGGATGAGTGGCTCTGCCAGCATGGCAGTGGAAGATTGGACCATGTGATGGACTTGTGGGTGGGGGGCAAGATCTTGAACTTTAACCTGGGTGGGGAAAATCAAGAAGCAACAGATTTGGGTTTTCCCAGATGTGCCAACATGGCTCTCTTAATAAATTGGAACTTTGTGCAATACTTTGCCTTGGACTCTGATTTAATTTTGGATGCTATTTGGAATGCTGACACTTAGGTTGTGCAATACTGGTTTTTTTAAAATATAGTAATTAAAGTATCCTTCACACCAAACTGTTTAGCAAGACCAAATGAGAACAGCAAGTCATTAAAAAAAATTATAGGCTAAAACAATGCTAACTGAGAGAAGTTAGAAGCTCACCTTTCAGTGGATTTTGCTATAACAAAATGTTAATAATTTACCATTACAGCCCTCTGTGATCCCCCCCCCCCCAGGCAGGTATTACCTATAAATCAATCTGACCCCGACTGGCTGTTCTGTAGAAGAAGAGTAAAACTTTCAGCAGATGTCTACTGGTTGCCCAGAACAAATAATAACCATTTAGGAAATGTTTAGAAATGCTACTACAGTCCAGGGCCATAGAGCATTTATATAGTACTTAGGTTATATGACAACAGCCACAGTGGTGCAGTTATTACAATGCAGTGGTTAGAATGCAATATTGCAGGCTACTTCTTCTGACTGCTGGCTGCCTGCAATTTGGCAGTTCAACTCTCACTAGGCTGAAGTTTGACTCAGCCTTCCATCCTTCCAAGGTTGGTAAAATGAGGAGTCAAATTATTGGGAGCAATGTGCTGACTCTTTAAACCACTTAGAGAGAGCTGTAAAGCACTGTGAAGCAGTATATATGTTGTGTCTGGAGCGTCATGGCAACCGCAAGATGTCAATCAACAACAGTGTTTGTCTGGATTGGCTAAGATGTGCAGGCGTCATCAGCAAGAGTTGGCTTCATTCTGATTAGTTGCCAGTTTGACAGCTGCACTATAAATAGATTTAGATTTTTAGATTTATTAAGAATTATATGCCGCCCTTTTCCCTGGAGGGACTCAGGGCGGCTTACAATAATGAGGGGAAGGGGGTGCAAGACAAGACTTAAAGGAAAAAAAAAAAATCGTGAATAAAAGAAAATTATCCATAAAAACACAACATTCATTCAACATTCGGAGCGGGGTGAGAGTAATCCTATCCCCAGGCCTGACGGGATAGCCAGGTCTCAGGGCTGTGCGGAAGGCCTGGACTGTGGTGAGGGTACGGATCTCCACGGGGAGGGTGTTCCATAATGTCGGAGCTGCAACTGAGAAGGCTCTCCTCCGCGTAGTCGCCAGTCGGCACTGACTGGCGGATGGAATTCGGAGGAGGCCTACTCTGTGCGATCTGATGGGACGCAGGGAGCTAATTGGCAGGAGGCGGTCTCTCAAATAGTCAGATCCACTACCATGGAGCGCTTTATAGGTGGTAAGTAGGACCTTGAAGTGCACCCGACGATCAACAGGTAGCCAGCGCAGCTCACGGAGGATTGGTGTTATATGGGCGAACCGTGGTGCGCCCATAATCACTCGCGCGGCCGCGTTCTGAACTAGCTGAAGTCGTCGGATGCTCTTCAAGGGCAGCCCCATGTAGAGCACATTGCAGTATTCCAGCCTAGAGATCACAAGGGCTCGAGTGACTGTTGTGAGAGCCTCCCGGTTCAGGTAGGGCCGCAACTGGCGTACCAGGCGAACCTGGGCAAATGCCCCCCTGGTCACAGCCGACAAGTGATGCTCAAAACTCAGCTGTGAATCCAGGAGGACTCCCAAGTTGCGGACCCTGTCTGAGGGGTGTAAATTTTGCCCCCCCAGCCTGATTGTTGGAACATTAGCCAAATTTTTGGGAGGAAAACACAACAGCCACTCGGTCTTTTCCGGGTTGAGTACCAGTTTGTTAGCTCTCATCCAGTCTTTAACAGCCTCAAGGCCCCGGTTCATCACGTCCACCGCTTCATTGAGTTGGCACGGGGCGGACAGATACAACTGCGTATCGTCCGCATATTGATGGTACTTAATCCCGTGCCTCCGAATAATCTCGCCCAGCGGTTTCATGTATATGTTAAATAGTAGGGGGGACAGAACCGAGCCCTGCGGCACCCCATAGGTTAGGGGCCTCGGGGACGATCTCTCCCTCCCCACCAACACCGACTGCGACCTGTCCGAGAGGTAGGAGGAGAACCACTGTAGAACAGTGCCGCCCACCCCCACCTCCCGCAGTCGTCGCAGAAGGATACCATGGTCGATGGTATCGAAAGCCGCTGAGAGGTCGAGGAGAACCAGGATGGACGCGTGGCCTCCATCTCTGGCTCTCCAGAGATCATCGGTCAATGCGACCAAAGCGGTTTCAGTGCTGTAACCGGGCCTGAAGCCAGACTGGAAGGGGTCAAGATAGTTAGCTTCCTCCAAGGTACGCTGAAGCTGTAAGGCCACCAATAGCTGTCAAACCAGAATTGCTTGTTCTTGTTCTGTCAGTAGTTGCTGTTAACAATAAACGTGTTTTGTTCCTCCTTAAATCACCTCAGTAATCTTCTTCAGCTGAGTGCATAACACTGGAGATGAGAAGTGGGCATATTGTCCATGAACTATTCCAAGCCTGAAATTTGTGCTACAACATGTCTGCCATTCCTAATTTTGCTCTTTTCTGGCTCACAAAGAGTCTTGGGAAGCCTTTTTAGAAAGGTTCGAATGTTTTCTGCTTCCCCTGACTTGACTGAGTAACGGACGATAGAAAACTAGGTTTTTTCCTCAGTGTGTGTGGACCTAAAATGTTCAGCATGGGACATGGACATGTTAAACATGGACTTATTAAAACAAAAGTTAGATGTAATCTGTCTTCAGGAAACCCACATAAAAGAGAAATGCAATAATTTGTTGAAATGCCCAAAATTAGGAAAAGTATTCTGTTCGTCAGTACAAACAAGAAAAAGAGGAATTGTGATGTATATAAAAGAATGGCTAAACCCAAAATTAAAATATGTAGATAAAGAGGGTAGAATGTTAATGGTGGAGGTAACGAATGGTGGGAAAAAAGTCTTACTAGTAGGAATTTATGCCCCAAACCAAAAACAAGAAAGATTTTATGTAAATTTACATAAGAGGATAAATGAAATAAATTGGCAAAATATATGTATTTTAGGGGACTTTAACGCAGTAGTAGACAGTAAAATTGATTATAAGGGTACACATAAGAAAAGCACCAGAAGGAAATTACCGACCGCCTATATAAATATGGTGAAGGAATTAGATCTCTATGTTGTGTGGCGAACAATGAATGATAAGATTCAACAGTACACGTTTTACTCTCAACCACATAATTCTTGGTCACATATTGATATGGTTTGGTCAAACCCAGTACTACTTATGGACACAGTAAATATTGAAATATTAACAAACAAGTGGGCCAACCATCATCTAGTTCTATGGCAGTGGAAAGGAAAGACAAAGATAAAATCTAGGTGGATGTTAAATCAGAACATATTACAAGAGAAACAACTTGTACAATCAATAGAAAAAGAATTGGGTTACTTTTTCCAAGAAAATTGTAAAGAGCAGACATCAACACAAAACGTCTGGGATACCATGAAGGCAATCGTGAGGGGAACATCAATAGCTTATATAGCAAGAAGAAACAAAATGCATAGGGAAAAATTGAACACATTGAATAAAGAATTGAGAGAGATAGAACTGTTGATTCAGAAAGAGCCAGACAATATTAAATACAGGGAAAAAGGAGATTTAATTAAACATCAAATAAATCTGATTTCTCAAGAAGTAGCCCGAAACATTAAGAGAATGAAGCAGAATTACTTCGAACATGCAAATAAAACTGGGAGATGGTTGGCTCACAAAATAAGAAAAGACAATGTAAAAAAAAACTATTAAACAACTGAGGGACGAGGAGGGGAATTTGAAACAAGAAATAGGGGAAAAGAAAAAGATTGTACAGAATTACTACAAGAAACTATATGAACCTGATGAAATTAGTGAACAAGACATTAGAAAATACTTAATAGAACAGAAACTTCTAGCCTTGTCGGAGGAGATGAGAGAGATGCTTGATAAGGAAATCACACAAGAGGAATTGAAAAAGGCCATTCAAAAACAAAAAAACAATAAAACACCTGGTCCGGATGGGCTTCCGTCAGAAATCTAAAAAAATTCCAAAACACTTTAGAAGACAAACTATTAGAATTATTTAATGAGGTACTACAAAAAGGTAAGGTCCCAAAATCCTGGGGGGAAGCTTTCATCACCCTAATACCAAAAGAAGAGGTGGATAACAGTAAAATTCAAAACTACAGACCTATATGCTTGCTAAAC
The DNA here is from genome assembly GCF_009769535.1 of Thamnophis elegans. Lineage (NCBI taxonomy): Eukaryota > Metazoa > Chordata > Lepidosauria > Squamata > Natricidae > Thamnophis > Thamnophis elegans. Next base: position 33,995,159 of record NC_045549.1, on the reverse strand, counting down.
GCGGATTACAAAATTTTTATATCAATTTTGGCGGAAAGATTAAAAATAATATTAAATCAAAACATTCATTCGGATCAAAACGGTTTTCTCCCTAAAAGATACATTTGGAATAACACAAGAATAATAATTAACACTCTGGAATTCTATGAAACAAGTACTGAGAAACAATTAGCGTTAATTTTTGTCGATGCGCAGAAAGCATTCGATAATTTAGACTGGAAATTTTTAATTACACAACTATGAATGATGAAATTCAGCGACAAATTTATTAAGATTATAGAAACTATATACTCACAGCAAATATCATAATTAATGGAGACCTGACAGAGAGGGTACAGATTGGAAAGGGTGTCAGACAAGGTTGTCCGCTTTCCCCACTATTATTTATTATGTCGTTAGAGGTACTCCTGAACCAGATAAGACTAAATCAGGAAATTAGGGGTTTGACCATAAAAAAAGAACAATATAAAACACAGGCCTTTGCGGACGACATGGTCTTTATTGTTGAAGACCCTCTAACCTCAGGACCGAAATTAATGAAAGATATTGAGGACTTTGGGCATGTGGCCGGACTATAAATAAATAAGGAAAAAACAAAAATGATTATAAAAAACTTCTCCAAAAAACAGATAGAAGAACTAGAAAAAGTAATGGAAATTAAGGTAACCAAAAAAGTCAAATACTTAGGGATTTGGCTATCTGTGAAATGTTCGTCCGTAAAAGAAGATAACTATAATAAATTATTACGAAACATTCAAAAAGATTTAAAAAATTGGTCGAAGCTACAAATATCGTTGATGGGAAGAATCTCAGTAATTAAGATGAATGTCTTGCCAAAAATACTTTATTTATTTCAAACGGCACCGGTTAAATTAGGAGAAAAGTTTTACAATGACTTGGATAAAACGGTACGAAACTTTGTGTGGAACAGCAAAAAGCCCAGAATTAAATATAAATATCTCCAAGATAAAAGAGCACAAGGTGGAATGGGTCTACCAGAATGGAAGACATACCACCAAGCAGCAACAGCAATGTGGATGAAGGAGTGGGTAACATTAACCAATAAAAGAATTCTAACTATAGAAGGTTACGACTTGCAATGTGGGTGGCACAATTATTTATGGAGTGAGGGAAACAAAGTCAACAACTCCTTTAAAAGACATCATCTAAGAGGGGCACTGATAAATGATTGGCTTGAAATTAGAAGGAAATTCTATATCCAATTACCCAAATGGATATCCCCGACGGAAGCCCTGATATACCCAAATCTGATAAACTTCGACAAAAATGTTATTTATAAGCAATTGTTAGATAACCAAAATAGATTAAACTCAAGGGAAAACTTGGCTGAAATGGGAATAAATATTGACTGGTGGCCATACTTTCAAATAAAAAATAAGTATAAATCAGATCTAGCACAATTTGGCTTCCAGGACAGGGACCAGGAATTGGATAAAATTCTAATAGGACCAGACAAGAAATTAATCTCGAAAATATATAATTGTTTGCTAACTCGAAAAATGGAAACAGAAAGAGTGAAAGAAATCATGGTAACCTGGGCCCAGAATATTGGCCACACAATTAAGTTAGATGATTGGGAAAGGGTATGGGAGTGGAACTTGAAATTGACGATGTCGCCGGCCTACAAAGAAAATGTATATAAAATGTTTTACCGCTGGCATCTCTCTCCAACAAGACTGGCAAAAATTTCCACAAAATCATCGGCCAAATGCTGGAAATGTAAAATAACACTAGGCACATACTACCACATGTGGTGGACGTGTCCGGTGGCTAAGACATATTGGAAGTGAATACTAAGGTGGTTAAACGAAATTATGTCAACTAAATTAAACCTCAATCCGGAAATGTTTCTATTAGGGATAATAGATCCAAAAATAATTAAAACCAATCAATATCTACTCGTTCATATCCTGACGGCGGCAAGAATCTCATATGCGCAGTGCTGGAAGAAAGAAAATGCCCCTACTAGTACAATGGTTATGAATAAAATTTTAGAAATAGCGGAAATGAATAGACTGACAATGCTGATTAATGAAAAAGAAGACACAGACTTCTATCTGGGAGAAACTATACAAATGGTTTGATAAGAAAGACAATGAGAAGATATATAAATGATATATTTTATTAACTTAAAATAACTTAAGGAACAATTTAAAAGAAATTATGATATACAAAGACTAAGTAACAAATGAGATAAGATATATATTAGAGGTGAGAATTCACCTACAAGTAATATCAATAGACTACAGTGTTGAAAAAACTTTGAAGATCTGATAGGAAAAATCCGTTATGAATACCTGCATAGAATTAGTAATCTAGCTTCATACTGTTTCTTTTTTTTCCCCTTCTTTCTTCCCTCTTTTTTTTCCTTTTCCTTTACTTACTTACCTTAGGTAGATATGTAGATAGGCAAGGTGAGGTGAACTATGTATATATATGTATGAATTTTTGCCATTTGCGTTGTAAACATGTAATGAGTTCTATTTCTTTTTTTGTATTTTGTAAACCTTGCCTTTTTTACAACATTTAATATATTATAATAATAAAAAAAATGTTCAGCATGGCTAGAGCGCTGTCAGCTCCTGTGCCTGTGAACACAGTGCCTTGAGAGGGTCTATTAACTAAATTGAAGAACCATTATTTCTTCAAAAATAGCGTGCAGACACTCATTCAGGCAATGTACTCAGCACGAAGGAGAAACTATTTGCCAATATATGGCTATGCTTTGTCAGGAAGCAATTCACTGCCAATTTAAGGAATTAGACGATGTCTTAGTAGAGCAATTAGTTTGCGGAGTTAGAGACATCTGTTTACAAAGCCAGCTTCTGACTAAGCCAGATTTGACAATGCAAACTGCTGTGGATGAGGCTAGTTAGGGCTGCCGAAATGGCAGAAAAATCAGCTGCCCAGATCCAAAATAGTATTAATGGGACTGGCCCAAATTTTGGCTGTGGTGCCGAAATTGGGTTTCTTAATTGATGGTAAGGACATCCACCCCACGCCCAAAAAGGTCAAAGCCATCCAAAAGGCACCTACTCCAAGGTCTAAAGCTGATTTACAGGCTTTTTAAGGGCTACTTAATTTTTATGCGGTATTCCTACTGTACAAAGCTTCAATTGTGGAGCCCTTACATAGGCTCATGGATAACGCAGCTGATTGTTATTGGGGAGATAGGGAGAATCAAGCGTTCACTGACGTGAAGCGTCTTTTAACATCTTCAGCTGTTCTCATTCAGTACCATGAGAACTTGCCTTTAACCCTTACATGTGACGCTTCCCCATATGGAATAGGAATTGCCCTGGCTCATGTGTTGCCAACTGGCCAGGAAGCTCCTATCGCTTATTTTTCTCGCACTATGTCAATGACTGAAAGAAAATGCAGTCAAGTCGATAAAGAGGCAATGGCAGCCATAGCAGGGGTTAAGCGTTTTCATGACTATCTGTACGACTGCCTCTTCCTCTTAATAACTGACCGTAAACCCCTCTTGAGGATTTTAGTGGGCAATTGTCAAGCTCCTCCCATCTTATCTGCCCAGATGCTGAGATGGTCTGAGTTCTTGGCAGTCTATTCGTATTGATTGTAACATCGACCAGGTAAGCAGGTAGGGCACACCGACATCTTAAACTGTTGTCCACTACCCTTAAAGGTGCAGGACCTGGCACTGACCTCCCACGTACTGGCATTTGAGGACCTTCACTTGCTGCTCACTTCGATGGACATCGCAGCCCATACTCAGCGCGACCCAATCTTGTCCTGAGTTTTGGGCTGGGTACGCAGGGGGTATCCCATTTGCCCTTTAGCCAAGGTGTTTGTGCCTTTTGGGAGGCAGCGGCTGGAATTATCTGCACTCCAAGGATGTTTGATGTTAGGCAGCCGGTTAGTTGTTCCTACAACTCTTCGCAGTCAGGCTGCATGAGGGCCATCCAGGAGTTGTATATATGAAGGCCGTGGGGCACAGTTACATGTGGTGGCCAGGAATGGATGAAGCCATAAAGATTTGGGTGGGGCAATGCAAAGCCTGCCAAGTGTCTTGCCAGCTCCAGCCATGGCAGAACCCAGGGAGTGGGAGAAACCCACAGGGCCTTGGTCGAGGTTGCACCTCGATTTTGCTGGGCCTATTCAAGGCACCCACATCATGGTAGTCGTGGATGCCTTTTCAAAATGGGTGGAAGTGGTGCCCATGACCATGACCACCGCAGAAGCCTCTATTAGGGTTTTAAAAAAACTGTTCGCATGCCATGGGTTGTTGGTATCATAGTCTCAGATAATGGGCCGCAATGGACTGCAGCCAGTTTCCAGGCTTTTCTAGCAGCACTAGGGGTTCGGCAGGTGTTGACAGCTCCTTTCCATCCAGCCAGCAATGGCCGAGCAGAACGAGCGGTCCGTTCAGCCAAAGAGGCTTTGGAAGGAATGACCACGGGAAACATACAGGACAAAATTTGTAGGTACCTGTTAAACCAGCACTCAACTCCCTGCCCGGTAACTAACAGGAGCCCTGCCAAGCTTTTAATGGGCAGGAAACTCCAAATCACACTTGATAGGCTTTACCCTCAGTTTAGTAATGTCTCTGTGCCTCCAAGGGCTCACCGGATGAGAGAGTTATCTATGGGGGGGACAGGGTTTTTGTCCATAACTTTGTGGGGCAACCTGTGGGTACCGGCCACTGTAATTGAACTAACAGGACCCTGTTCTTACAGAGTCCTTCTGAACGATGGCTGACAATGGCAGCATCACATTGATCATCTGCGCCGCCACGAAGATGCAAGCGATTCCCCTGCAATTGTGTTCCAACCTGTCAACGAAAGACCTACGCCGTATGCCAGCCTAGCCAAGCTACAAAAGTCAATCCCAGTGTGCACCCTACTGCCGAGTTTGCACCGGTGAACTTACGTGTGGACCAACAGCCATTGTCCAGGGCGGGGTCTCTGCAGCAGCATAAGACCATCAGAGTCTCAAAACTGTCAGAAATCCAGCTCCTTCTCTTGCACCTCCCCAGGAACTGTGTCGCTCTGAAAGGATCCGGTGGCAGCCAGCCTACCTATAAACTTATAGTAATATAAGTTGCCATTTCTAATATGATTTTTAAAAAGGAGAAAAATAGGATCACATTGGGCAAATTAGAACATACCAAGAAATAATAATTTGAAACTGTTTGAACAGATAAAGGAGATCAATTTTAAGCAATGAGAAACAGAATTAGAGTTGGAAATAATATATATGGAGATAGGAATAAAAAGGAAGATAATAATCCAGGGCCAAGAATAGACATAAGAACTTTGCTTAAAGCCTACAGATGTGATTCAGCAAGATTATGAGTGAGAAAAACAATTAGGAAAAAGAAATGGAAGTGGTTAGGATA